>NW_027423705.1:275184-321769 GCF_048934315.1 Petromyzon marinus | reverse complement strand
AGTGATTAACACTGAACCCTATGGGAGTCTCAGTGATTAACATTGAACCCTATGGGAGTCTCAGTGATTAACATTTAACCCTATGGGAGTCTCAGTGATTAACACTGAACCCTGTGGGAGTCTCAGTGATTAACACTGAACCCTGTGGGAGTCTCAGTGATTAACACTGAACCCTGTGGGAGTCTCAGTGATTAACACTGAACCCTATGGGAGTGAGTTTCAGTGATTAACACTGAACCCTGTGGGAGTCTCAGTGATTAACACTGAACCCTATGGGAGTCTCAGTAATTAACACTGAACCCTATGGGAGTGTCAGTGATTAACACTGAACCCTGTGGGAGTCTGTGATTAACACTGAACCCTATGGGAGTCTCAGTGATTAACACTGAACCCTATGGGAGTGAGTTTCAGTGATTAACACTGAACCCTGTGGGAGTCTCAGTGATTAACACTGAACCCTATGGGAGTCTCAGTAATTAACACTGAACCCTATGGGAGTCTCAGTGATTAACACTGAACCCTGTGGGAGTCTCGGTGATTAACACTGAACCCTATGGGAGTGAGTCTCAGTGATTAACACTGAACCCTGTGGGAGTCTCAGTGATTAACACTGAACCCTGTGGGAGTCTCAGTGATTAACACTGAACCCTATGGGAGTCTCAGTGATTAACACTGAACCCTATGGGAGTCTCAGTGATTAACATTGAACCCTATGGGAGTCTCAGTGATTAACATTTAACCCTATGGGAGTCTCAGTGATTAACACTGAACCCTATGGGAGTCTCAGTGATTAACACTGAACCCTGTGGGAGTCTCAGTGATTAACCCTGAACCCTGTGGGAGTCTCAGTGATTAACACTGAACCCTATGGGAGTCTCAGTGATTAACATTGAACCCTATGGGAGTCTCAGTGATTAACATTTAACCCTATGGGAGTCTCAGTGATTAACACTGAACCCTGTGGGAGTCTCAGTGATTAACACTGAACCCTATGGGAGTGAGTTTCAGTGATTAACACTGAACCCTGTGGGAGTCTCAGTGATTAACACTGAACCCTGTGGGAGTCTCGGTGATTAACACTGAACCCTATGGGAGTGAGTCTCAGTGATTAACACTGAACCCTGTGGGAGTCTCAGTGATTAACAATGAACCCTGTGGGAGTCTCAGTGATTAACACTGAACCCTATGGGAGTCTCAGTGATTAACACTGAACCCTATGGGAGTCTCAGTGATTAACATTGAACCCTATGGGAGTCTCAGTGATTAACATTTAACCCTATGGGAGTCTCAGTGATTAACACTGAACCCTATGGGAGTCTCAGTGATTAACCCTGAACCCTGTGGGAGTCTCAGTGATTAACACTGAACCCTATGGGAGTCTCAGTGATTAATACTGAACCCTGTGGGAGTCTCAGTGATTAACACTGAACCCTATGGAGTCTCAGTGATTAACACTGAACCCTGTGGGAGTCTCAGTGATTAACACTGAACCCTATGGGAGTGAGTCTCAGTGATTAACACTGCACCTTATGTGAGTGAGTCCTGGTGCTGCCCAGGCAGCTGGCCCTGAGCCTGGCCCTGAGCCAGGCCCTGAGGCAGGCCCTGAGCCTGGCCCTGAGCCTGGCCATGAGCCTTGCCCTGAGCCAGGCCCTGAGCCAGGCCCTGAGCCAGGCCCTGAGCCTGGCCCTGAGCCTGGCCCTGAGCCTGGCCCTGAGCCTGGCCCTGAGGCAGGCCCTGAGCCAGGCCCTGAGGCAGGCCCTGAGCCAGGCCCTGAGCCAGGCCCTGAGCCTGGCCCTGAGCCTGGCCCTGAGCCTGGCCCTGAGCCAGGCCCTGAGCCTGGCCCTGAGCCTGGCCATGAGTCTTGCCCTGAGCCTGGCCCTGAGCCAGGCCCTGAGCCAGGCCCTGAGCCAGGCCCTGAGCCAGGCCCTGAGCCTGGCCCTGAGCCAGGCCACGCGTGGACGTGCGGATCCACAGCTGGAGGAGCCCCTGGGGCAGGAGTCTCGCGTGGACGAGGACAAGCGGCGGCGGAGCCCCCAGGGCAGGACCCGGAGAGAGAAAGCGGCCAGCACACAGCCACTCGGTGCCTGGGGGGAGGGGGGAGGGGGGGGGGGAGGGGAGGGGGGGGAGGGGAGGGGAGGGGGGAGGGGGGGGGAGGGGAGGGGGGGAGGGGGAGGGAGGGGAGAACGTCATCAGAATTAGCAGACTCAGGTTCACGGTGGCCGTGTGGGTGGGTGGGTGGGAGTGTGGGTGGGTGGGGTTCACGGTGACCGGGTGGGTGGGTGGGGTTCACGGTGGGTGGGTGGGTGGGGTTCACGGTGGGTGGGGTTCACGGTGGGTGGGTGGGGTTCACGGTGGGTGGGTGGGTGGAGTGGGTGGGTGGGGTTCACGGTGGGTGGGTGGGTGGGGTTCACGGTGGGTGGGTGGGTGGGGGTTCACGGTGTGTGGGTTGGTGGGGTTCACAGTGTCCGTGTGGGTGGGTGGGTGGGAGTGTGGGTGGGTGGGTAGGGTTCAGGGTGGGTGGGTGGGGTTCACGGTGTCCGTGTGTGTGGGTGGGGTTCACGGTGTCCGTGTGGGTGGGTGGGGTTCACGGTGACCGTGTGGGTGGGTGGGGTTCACGGTGACCGTGTGGGTGGGTGGGGTTCACGGTGACCGTGTGGGTGGGTGGAGTGGGTGGGTGGGGTTCACGGTGGGTGGGTGGGTGGGGTTCACGGTGACCGTGTGGGTGGGTGGGGTTCACGGTGACCGTGTGGGTGGGTGGGGTTCACGATGTCCGTGTGGGTGGGTGGGTGGGGTTCACGGTGACCGTGTGGGTGGGGGTGGGTGGTGGGGTTCACGGTGACCGTGTGGGTGGGTGTGGTTCACGGTGACCGTGTGTGTGGGTGGGGTTCACGGTGGGTGGGTGGGGTTCACGGTGACCGTGTGGGTGGGTGTGGTTCACGGTGGCCTCACCCACGTGACTGACGGGGTGGAGGCTGAGGCTGCTGATGAGAGCGTCGACCGAGGCCTCGGTGTCGGAGGCCTCCGTGTGGGGCCCAGGCAAGGCCAGGCTCGTTCGGGCCTCGTCCGCGGTGAGCGTCAACCACAGCCGCCCAAACTCACCCTCACTCACCAGCAGCGCAGCAGCGGGCTGCACGCAGGAAGGGTGGGTGGGTGGGTGAGTGGGTGGGTGGGTGGTGTGAGTGCGTGGGTGGGTGAGTGAGTGGGTGGGTGGGTGGGTGAGTGGGTGGGTGAGTGGGTGAGTGAGTGGGTGAGTGTGTAGGTGAGTGAGTGGGTGAGTGGGTGGGTGAGTGGGTGAGTGGGTGAGTGGGTGAGAGGGTGAGTTGGTGGGTGGGTGAGTGGGTGAGTGGGTGAGTGGGTGGGTGAGTGGGTGAGTGAGTGGGTGAGTGGGTGAGTGGGTGGGTGAGTGAGCGAATGGGTGGTGAGCGGGGTGGGTGGGTGAGTGGGTGAGTGGGGTGGGTGGGTGGGTGAGTGGGTGGGTGAGTGGGTGGGTGAGTGGGTGGGTGAGTGAGTGAGTGGGTGGGTGAGTGGGTGAGTGGGTGGGTGGGTGGGTGAGTGAGTGGGTGGGTGAGTGGGTGGTGGTGAGTGAGTGGGTGAGTGAGTGAGTGGGTGGGTGGGTGAGTGAGTGAGTGGGTGAGTGGGTGGTGAGTGAGTGGGTGAGTGAGTGGGTGGGTGAGTGAGTAGGTGAGTGAGTGGGTGAGTGAGTGGGTGAGTGAGTGGGTGAGTGAGTGGGTGGGTGAGTGGGTGAGTGAGTGGGTGGGTGGGTGAGTGGGTGGGTGGGTGGGTGAGTGAGTGGGTGGGTGAGTGGGTGGGGTGGGTGAGTGGGTGAGTGGAGTGAGTGGGTGGGTGGGTGAGTGAGTGAGTGGGTGAGTGGGTGAGTGAGTGAGTGGGTGAGTGAGTGGGTGGGTGAGTGAGTAGGTGAGTGAGTGGGTGAGTGAGTGGGTGAGTGAGTGGGTGAGTGAGTGGGTGGGTGAGTGGGTGAGTGAGTGGGTGCGTGGGTGAGTGGGTGGGTGAGTGAGTGAGTGGGTGGGTGAGTGGGTGGGTGAGTGGGTGGGTGAGTGGGTGAGTGAGTGGGTGGGTGAGTGAGTGAGTGGGTGAGTGGGTGAGTGAGTGAGTGGGTGGGTGAGTGAGTGGGTGAGAGGGTGGGTGAGTGGGTGAATGAGTGGGTGAGTGGGTGAGTGGGTGAGTGGGTGAGTGAGTGGGTGAGTGGGTGAGTGAGTGAGTGGGTGGGTGAGTGGGTGAGTGGGTGAGTGAGTAGGTGGGTGAGTGAGTGAATGAGTGGGTGAGTGGGTGAGTGAATGAGTGGGTGAGTGAGTGGGTGAGTTAGTGAGTGAGTGGGTGAGTGAGTGGGTGAGTGAATGAGTGGGTGAGTGAGTGGGTGAGTGAGTGAGTGAGTGGGTGAGTGAGTGGGTGAGTGAATGAGTGGGTGAGTGAGTGGGTGAGTGAGTGAGTGAGTGGGTGAGTCGGTGAGTGGGTGAGTGAGTGAGTGGATGAGTGAGGTGAGTGAGTGAGTGGGTGAGTGAGTGAGTGGGTGAGAGGGTGGGTGAGTGGGTGAATGAGTGGGTGAGTGGGTGGGTGGGTGAGTGGGTGAGTGAGTGGGTGAGTGGGTGAGTGAGTGAGTGGGTGGGTGAGTGGGTGAGTGGGTGAGTGAGTAGGTGGGTGAGTGAGTGAATGAGTGGGTGAGTGGGTGAGTGAATGAGTGGGTGGGTGAGTGGGTGGGTGGGTGAGTGAGTGGGTGAGTGAGTGAGTGGGTGGGTGGGTGAGTGAGTGAGTGGGTGAGTGGGTGAGTGAGTGAGTGGGTGAGTGAGTGGGTGGGTGAGTGAGTAGGTGAGTGAGTGGGTGAGTGAGTGGGTGAGTGAGTGGGTGAGTGAGTGGGTGGGTGGAGTGGGTGAGTGAGTGGGTGGGTGGGTGAGTGGGTGGGTGGGTGGGTGAGTGAGTGGGTGGGTGAGTGGGTGGGTGGGTGGGTGAGTGAGTGGGTGAGTGAGTGAGTGGGTGGGTGGGTGAGTGAGTGAGTGGGTGAGTGGGTGAGTGAGTGAGTGAGTGAGTGAGTGGGTGGGTGAGTGAGTAGGTGAGTGAGTGGGTGAGTGAGTGGGTGAGTGAGTGGGTGAGTGAGTGGGTGGGTGAGTGGGTGAGTGAGTGGGTGCGTGGGTGAGTGGGTGGGTGAGTGAGTGAGTGGGTGGGTGAGTGGGTGGGTGAGTGGGTGGGTGAGTGGGTGAGTGAGTGGGTGGGTGAGTGAGTGAGTGGGTGAGTGGGTGAGTGAGTGAGTGGGTGGGTGAGTGAGTGGGTGAGAGGGTGGGTGAGTGGGTGAATGAGTGGGTGAGTGGGTGAGTGGGTGAGTGGGTGAGTGAGTGGGTGAGTGGGTGAGTGAGTGAGTGGGTGGGTGAGTGGGTGAGTGGGTGAGTGAGTAGGTGGGTGAGTGAGTGAATGAGTGGGTGAGTGGGTGAGTGAATGAGTGGGTGAGTGAGTGGGTGAGTTAGTGAGTGAGTGGGTGAGTGAATGAGTGGGTGAGTGAATGAGTGGGTGAGTGAGTGGGTGAGTGAGTGAGTGAGTGGGTGAGTGAGTGGGTGAGTGAATGAGTGGGTGAGTGAGTGGGTGAGTGAGTGAGTGAGTGGGTGAGTCGGTGAGTGGGTGAGTGAGTGAGTGGATGAGTGAGTGGGTGAGTGAGTGAGTGGGTGAGTGAGTGAGTGGGTGAGAGGGTGGGTGAGTGGGTGAATGAGTGGGTGAGTGGGTGGGTGGGTGAGTGGGTGAGTGAGTGGGTGAGTGGGTGAGTGAGTGAGTGGGTGGGTGAGTGGGTGAGTGGGTGAGTGAGTAGGTGGGTGAGTGAGTGAATGAGTGGGTGAGTGGGTGAGTGAATGAGTGGGTGAGTGAGTGGGTGAGTGAGTGAGTGAGTGGGTGAGTGAATGAGTGGGTGAGTGAATGAGTGGGTGAGTGAGTGGGTGAGTGAGTGAGTGGGTGAGTGAGTGAGTGGGTGAGTGAATGAGTGGGTGAGTGAGTGGGTGAGTGAGTGAGTGAGTGGGTGAGTCGGTGAGTGGGTGAGTGAGTGAGTGGATGAGTGAGTGGGTGAGTGAGTGAGTGGGTGAGTGAGTGGGTGAGTGTGTGAGTAGGTGAGTGGGTGGGTGAGTGAGTGGGTGAGTGAGTGGGTGAGTGAGTGGGTGGGTGGGTGAGTGGGTGAGTGAGTGGGTGAGTGAGTGGGTGAGTGGGTGAGTGAGTGAGTGGGTGAGTGAGTGAGTGGGTGAGGGGTGAGTGGGTGGGTGAGTGAGTGAGTGGGTGAGTGAGTGAGTGAGTGGGTGAGTGAGTGAGTGAGTGGGTGAGTGAGTGGGTGAGTGAGTGGGTGGGTGAATGAGTGAGTGGGTGAGTGAGTGGGTGAGTGAGTGAGTGAGCGGGTGAGTGAGCGAGTGAGTGAGTGAGTGAGTGGATGAGTGAGTGGGTGAGTGAGTGGGTGAGTGAGTGGGTGAGTGAGTGAGTGAGTGGGTGAGTGAGTGAGTGGGTGGTGAGTGGGTGAGTGAGTGGGTGAGTGAGTGGGTGAGTGAGTGGGTGAGTGAGTGGGTGAGTGAGTGGGTGGGTGAGTGGGTGAGTGAGTGAGTGAGTGGGTGGAGTGAGTGAGTGAGTGGGTGGGTGAGTGGGTGAGTGGGTGGGTGGGTGGGTGAGTGGGTGGGTGAGTGGGTGGGTGAGTGGGTGGGTGAGTGAGTGAGTGGGTGGGTGAGTGGGTGAGTGGGTGGGTGGGTGGGTGAGTGAGTGGGTGGGTGAGTGGGTGGGTGGGTGAGTGAGTGGGTGAGTGAGTGAGTGAGTGGGTGGGTGGGTGAGTGAGTGAGTGGGTGAGTGGGTGAGTGAGTGAGTGGGTGAGTGAGTGGGTGGGTGAGTGAGTAGGTGAGTGAGTGGGTGAGTGAGTGGGTGAGTGAGTGGGTGAGTGAGTGGGTGGGTGAGTGGGTGAGTGAGTGGGTGGGTGGGTGAGTGGGTGGGTGAGTGAGTGAGTGAGTGGGTGGGTGAGTGGGTGGGTGAGTGGGTGGGTGGGTGGGTGAGTGGGTGGGTGAGTGGGTGAGTGAGTGAGTGGGTGAGTGAGTGAGTGGGTGAGTGGGTGAGTGAGTGAGTGGGTGGGTGAGTGAGTGGGTGAGAGGGTGGGTGAGTGGGTGAATGAGTGGGTGAGTGGGTGAGTGGGTGAGGGTGAGTGAGTGGGTGAGTGGGTGAGTGAGTGAGTGGGTGGGTGAGTGGGTGAGTGGGTGAGTGAGTAGGTGGGTGAGTGAGTGAATGAGTGGGTGAGTGGGTGAGTGAATGAGTGGGTGAGTGAGTGGGTGAGTTAGTGAGTGAGTGGGTGAGTGAATGAGTGGGTGAGTGAATGAGTGGGTGAGTGAGTGAGTGGGTGAGTGAGTGAGTGAGTGGGTGAGTGAGTGAGTGGGTGAGTGAATGAGTGGGTGAGTGAGTGGGTGAGTGAGTGAGTGAATGGGTGAGTCGGTGAGTGGGTGAGTGAGTGAGTGGATGAGTGAGTGGGTGAGTGAGTGAGTGGGTGAGTGAGTGAGTGGGTGAGAGGGTGGGTGAGTGGGTGAATGAGTGGGTGAGTGGGTGGGTGGGTGAGTGGGTGAGTGAGTGGGTGAGTGGGTGAGTGAGTGAGTGAGTGGGTGGGTGAGTGGGTGAGTGGGTGAGTGAGTAGGTGGGTGAGTGAGTGAATGAGTGGGTGAGTGGGTGAGTGAATGAGTGGGTGAGTGAGTGGGTGAGTGAGTGAGTGAGTGGGTGAGTGAATGAGTGGGTGAGT
Source organism: Petromyzon marinus (assembly GCF_048934315.1). Classification (NCBI taxonomy): domain Eukaryota; kingdom Metazoa; phylum Chordata; class Hyperoartia; order Petromyzontiformes; family Petromyzontidae; genus Petromyzon; species Petromyzon marinus. The sequence continues at coordinate 314,025 of NW_027423705.1, read as the reverse complement.
GAATGAGTGGGTGAGTGAGTGGGTGAGTGAGTGAGTGGGTGAGTGAGTGAGTGGGTGAGTGAATGAGTGGGTGAGTGAGTGGGTGAGTGAGTGAGTGAGTGGGTGAGTCGGTGAGTGGGTGAGTGAGTGAGTGGATGAGTGAGTGGGTGAGTGAGTGAGTGGGTGAGTGAGTGGGTGAGTGTGTGAGTAGGTGAGTGGGTGGGTGAGTGAGTGGGTGAGTGAGTGGGTGAGTGAGTGGGTGGGTGAGTGGGTGAGTGAGTGGGTGAGTGAGTGGGTGAGTGGGTGAGTGAGTGAGTGGGTGAGTGGGTGAGTGGGTGGGTGAGTGAGTGAGTGGGTGAGTGAGTGAGTGAGTGGGTGAGTGAGTGAGTGAGTGGGTGAGTGAGTGGGTGAGTGAGTGGGTGGGTGAATGAGTGAGTGGGTGAGTGAGTGGGTGAGTGAGTGAGTGAGCGGGGTGAGTGACGAGTGAGTGAGTGAGTGGGTGAGTGAGTGGGTGAGTGAGTGTGGGTGAGTGAGTGGGTGAGTGAGTGAGTGAGTGGGTGAGTGAGTGAGTGGGTGAGTGAGTGGGTGAGTGAGTGAGTGGGTGAGTGAGTGAGTGAGTGGGTGGGTGAGTGGGTGAGTGAGTGAGTGGGTGAGTGGGTGAGTGAGTGAGCGAGTGGGTGAGTGGATGAGTGAGTGGGTGAGTGAGTGAATGAGCGAGTGAGTGACTTAATGAGTCTGGCATTTGATGACCTCTGACCTCACTGAGCCGGCAACGTTGAGCAGTGTGCCGGAGGTCAAAGGTCGTCTATTTTCCACGGAGCTGACCCGAGCGTGAGACGTCTCCTGGGTAGAGAGGTGGAGAGCAGGGGGCAGCACCTGGGAAGAGAAGTGCATTGTGGGAGTCGATTGAGACTCCCATAGGGCTCCATGTTAATCACTGAGACTCCCATAGGGTTCAGTGTTAATCACTGAGACTCCCATAGGGTTCAGTGTTAATCACTGAGACTCCCATAGGGCTCCATGTTAATCACTGAGACTCCCATAGGGTTCAGTGTTAATCACTGAGACTCCCATAGGGTTCAGTGTTAATCACTGAGACTCCCATAGGGTTCAGTGTTAATCACTGAGACTCCCATAGGGCTCCATGTTAATCACTGAGACTCCCATAGGGTTCAGTGTTAATCACTGAGACTCCCATAGGGTTCAGTGTTAATCACTGAGACTCCCATAGGGTTCAGTGTTAATCACTGAGACTCCCATAGGGTTCAGTGTTAATCACTGAGACTCCCATAGGGTTCAGTGTTAATCACTGAGACTCCCACAGGGTTCAGTGTTAATCACTGAGACTCCCATAGGGTTCAGTGTTAATCACTGAGACTCCCATAGGGTTCAGTGTTAATCACTGAGACTCCCACAGGGTTCAGTGTTAATCACTGAGACTCCCATAGGGTTCAGTGTTAATCACTGAGACTCCCACAGGGTTCAGTGTTAATCACTGAGACTCCCATAGGGTTCAGTGTTAATCACTGAGACTCCCATAGGGTTCAGTGTTAATCACTGAGACTCCCATAGGGTTCAGTGTTAATCACTGAGACTCCCATAGGGTTCAGTGTTAATCACTGAGACTCCCATAGGGCTCCATGTTAATCACTGAGACTCCCATAGGGTTCAGTGTTAATCACTGAGACTCCCATAGGGTTCAGTGTTAATCACTGAGACTCCCATAGGGTTCAGTGTTAATCACTGAGACTCCCACAGGGTTCAGTGTTAATCACTGAGACTCCCACAGGGTTCAGTGTTAATCACTGAGACTCCCATAGGGCTCCATGTTAATCACTGAGACTCCCATAGGGTTCAATGTTAATCACTGAGACTCCCACAGGGTTCAGTGTTAATCACTGAGACTCCCATAGGGTTCAGTGTTAATCACTGAGACTCCCATAGGGCTCCATGTTAATCACTGAGACTCCCATAGGGTTCAATGTTAATCACTGAGACTCCCACAGGGTTCAGTGTTAATCACTGAGACTCCCATAGGGTTCAGTGTTAATCACTGAGACTCCCACAGGGTTCAGTGTTAATCACTGAGACTCCCACAGGGTTCAGTGTTAATCACTGAGACTCCCATAGGGTTCAGTGTTAATCACTGAGACTCCCATAGGGTTCAGTGTTAATCACTGAGACTCCCACAGGGTTCAGTGTTAATCCCTGAGACTCCCATAGGGTTCTGTGTTAATCACTGAGACTCCCACAGGGTTCAGTGTTAATCAATGAGACTCCCATAGGGTTCAGTGTTAATCACTAAGACTCCCACAGGGTTCAGTGTTAATCACTGAGACTCCCATAGGGTTCAGTGTTAATCACTGAGACTCCCACAGGGTTCAGTGTTAATCACTGAGACTCCCATAGGGTTCAGTGTTAATCATTGAGACTCCCATAGGGTTCAGTGTTAATCACTGAGACTCCCATAGGGCTCAGTGTTAATCACTGAGACTCCCACAGGGTTCAGTGTTAATCACTGAGACTCCCACAGGGTTCAGTGTTAATCACTGAGACTCCCATAGGGTTCAGTGTTAATCACTGAGACTCCCACAGGGTTCAGTGTTAATCACTGAGACTCCCACAGGGTTCAGTGTTAATCACTGAGACTCCCACAGGGTTCAGTGTTAATCACTGAGACCCCCATAGGGTTCAGTGTTAATCACTGAGACTCCCATAGGGTTCAGTGTTAATCACTGAGACTCCCATAGGGTTCGGTGTTAATCACTGAGACTCCCATAGGGTTCAGTGTTAATCACTGAGACTCCCACAGGGTTCAGTGTTAATCACTGAGACTCCCATAGGGTTCAGTGTTAATCACTGAGACTCCCATAGGGCTCCATGTTAATCACTGAGACTCCCATAGGGTTCAGTGTTAATCACTGAGACTCCCATAGGGTTCAATGTTAATCACTGAGACTCCCACAGGGTTCAGTGTTAATCACTGAGACTCCCATAGGGTTCAGTGTTAATCACTGAGACTCCCATAGGGTTCAGTGTTAATCACTGATACTCCCACAGGGTTCAGTGTTAATCACTGAGACTCCCACAGGGTTCAGTGTTAATCACTGAGACTCCCATAGGGTTCAATGTTAATCACTGAGACTCCCACAGGGTTCAGTGTTAATCACTGAGACTCCCATAGGGTTCAGTGTTAATCACTGAGACTCCCATAGGGCTCCATGTTAATCACTGAGACTCCCACAGGGTTCAGTGTTAATCACTGAGACTCCCACAGGGTTCAGTGTTAATCACTGAGACTCACTCCCACAGGGTTCAGTGTTAATCACTGAGACTCCCATAGGGCTCCATGTTAATCACTGAGACTCCCATAGGGTTCAGTGTTAATCACTGAGACTGCCACAGGGTTCAGTGTTAATTATTGAGACTCCCATAGGGTTCAGTGTTAATCACTGAGACTCCCATAGGGTTCAGTGTTAATCACTGAGACTCCCACAGGGTTCAGTGTTAATCACTGAAACTCCCATAGGGTTCAGTGTTAATCACTGAGACTCCCACAGGGTTCAGTGTTAATCACTGAAACTCCCATAGGGTTCAGTGTTAATCACTGAGACTCCCACAGGGTTCAGTGTTAATCACTGAGACTCCCACAGGGTTCAGTGTTAATCACTGAGACTCCCACAGGGTTCAGTGTTAATCACTGAAACTCCCATAGGGTTCAGTGTTAATCACTGAGACTCCCACAGGGTTCAGTGTTAATCACTGAGACTCCCACAGGGTTCAATGTTAATCACTGAGACTCCCACAGGGTTCAGTGTTAATCACTGAGACTCCCATAGGGTTCAGTGTTAATCACTGAGACTCCCATAGGGTTCAGTGTTAATCACTGATACTCCCACAGGGTTCAGTGTTAATCACTGAGACTCCCACAGGGTTCAGTGTTAATCACTGAGACTCCCATAGGGTTCAATGTTAATCACTGAGACTCCCACAGGGTTCAGTGTTAATCACTGAGACTCCCATAGGGTTCAGTGTTAATCACTGAGACTCCCATAGGGTTCAGTGTTAATCACTGAGACTCCCACAGGGTTCAGTGTTAATCACTGAGACTCCCATAGCGTTCAGTGTTAATCACTGAGACTCCCATAGGGTTCAGTGTTAATCACTGAGACTCCCACAGGGTTCAGTGTTAATCACTGAGACTCCCACAGGGTTCAGTGTTAATCACTGAGACTCCCATAGGGTTAAATGTTAATCACTGAGACTCCCACAGGGTTCAGTGTTAATCACTGAGACTCCCATAGGGTTCAGTGTTAATCACTGAGACTCCCACAGGGTTCAGTGTTAATCACTGAGACTCCCACAGGGTTCAGTGTTAATCACTGAGACTCCCACAGGGTTCAGTGTTAATCACTGAGACTCCCATAGGGTTCAGTGTTAATCACTGAGACTCCCACAGGGTTCAGTGTTAATCACTGAGCCTCCCATAGGGTTCAGTGTTAATCACTGAGACTCCCACAGGGTTCAGTTTTAATCACTGAGACTCACTCCCATAGGGTTCAGTGTTAATCACTGAGACTCCCACAGGGTTCAGTGTTAATCACTGAGACTCCCATAGGGTTCAGTGTTAATCACTGAGACTCCCATAGGGTTCAATGTTAATCACTGAGACCCCCATAGGGTTCAGTGTTAATCACTGAGACTCCCACAGGGCTCCATGTTAATCACTGAGACTCCCACAGGGTTCAGTGTTAATCACTGAGACTCCCATAGGGCTCCATGTTAATCACTGAGACTCCCACAGGGTTCAGTGTTAATCACTGAGACTCCCATAGGGCTCCATGTTAATCACTGAGACTCCCACAGGGTTCAGTGTTAATCACTGAGACTCCCACAGGGTTCAGTGTTAATCACTGAGACTCCCACAGGGTTCAGTGTTAATCACTGAGACTCCCATAGGGTTCAGTGTTAATCACTGAGACTCCCATAGGGTTCAGTGTTAATCACTGAGACTCACTCCCATAGGGTTCAGTGTTAATCACTGAGACTCCCATAGGGTTCAGTGTTAATCACTGAGACTCCCACAAGGTTCAGTGTTAATCACTGAGACTCCCACAGGGTTCAGTGTTAATCACTGAGACTCCCATAGGGTTCAGTGTTAATCACTGAGACTCCCACAGGGTTCAGTGTTAATCAGTGAGACACCCACAGGGTTCAGTGTTAATCACTGAGACTCCCATAGGGTTCAGTGTTAATCACTGAGACTCCCACAGGGTTCAGTGTTAATCACTGAGACTCCCATAGGGTTCAGTGTTAATCACTGAGACTCCCATAGGGTTCAGTGTTAATCACTGAGACTCCCATAGCGTTCAGTGTTAATCACTGAGACTGCCACAGGGTTCAGTGTTAATTATTGAGACTCCCACAGGGTTCAGTGTTAATCACTGAGACTCCCATAGGGTTCAGTGTTAATCACTGAGACTCCCACAGAGTTCAGTGTTAATCACTGAGACTCACTCACATAGGGTTCAGTGTTAATCACTGAGACTCCAATAGGGTTCAGTGTTAATCACTGAGACTCCCACAGGGTTCAGTGTTAATCACTGAGACTCACTCCCATAGGGTTCAGTGTTAATCACTGAGACTCCCATAGGGTTCAGTGTTAATCACTGAGACTCCCACAGGGTTCAGTGTTAATCACTGAGACTCCCATAGGGTTCAGTGTTAATCACTGAGACTCCCATAGGGCTCCATGTTAATCACTGAGACTCCCACAGGGTTCAGTGTTAATCACTGAAACTCCCATAGGGTTCAGTGTTAATCACTGAGACTCCCACAGGGTTCAGTGTTAATCACTGAGACTCACACAGGGTTCAGTGTTAATCACTGAGACTCCCATAGGGTTCAGTGTTAATCACTGAGACTCCCACAGGGTTCAGTGTTAATCACTGAGACTCCCATAGGGCTCCATGTTAATCACTGAGACTCCCACAGGGTTCAGTGTTAATCACTGAAACTCCCATAGGGTTCAGTGTTAATCACTGAGACTCCCACAGGGTTCAGTGTTAATCACTGAGACTCCCATAGGGTTCAGTGTTAATCACTGAGACTCCCACAGGGTTCAGTGTTAATCACTGAGACTCCCACAGGGTTCAGTGTTAATCACTGAGACTCCCACAGGGTTCAATGTTAATCACTGAGACTCCCATAGGGTTCAGTGTTAATCACCGAGACTCCCATAGGGTTCAGTGTTAATCACTGAGACTCCCATAGGGTTCAGTGTTAATCACTGAGACTCCCACAGGGTTCAGTGTTAATCACTGAGACTCCGACAGGGTTCAGTGTTAATCACTGAGACTCCCATAGGGTTCAATGTTAATCACTGAGACTCCCACAGGGTTCAGTGTTAATCACTGAGACTCCCATAGGGTTCAGTGTTAATCACTGAGACTCCCATAGGGTTCAGTGTTAATCACTGAGACTCCCACAGGGTTCAGTGTTAATCACTGAGACTCCCATAGGGTTCAGTGTTAATCACTGAGACTCCCATAGGGTTCAGTGTTAATCACTGAGACTCCCATAGGGTTCAGTGTTAATCACTGAGACTCCCATAGGGTTCAGTGTTAATCACTGAGACTCACTCCCATAGGGTTCAGTGTTAATCACTGAGACTCACTCACATAGGGTTCAGTGTTAATCACTGAGACTCACTCACATAGGGTTCGGGGTTAATCACTGAGACTCCCACAGGGTTCAGTGTTAATCACTGAGACTCACTCACATAGGGTTCAGTGTTAATCACTGAGACTCCCACAGGGTTCAGTGTTAATCACTGAGACTCCCATAGGGTTCAGTGTTAATCACTGAGACTCACTCCCACACACACACATGGCAGTGTATGTGTGTTCCTGTGTGTCTGTGTGTCTGTGTGTGTGTATCTGTGTGTGTGTCTGTGTGTGTGTCTGTGTGTGTGTCTGTGTGTGTGTCTGTGTGTGTGTGTATCTGTGTGTGTGTGTCTGTGTGTGTGTGTATCTGTGTGTGTGTGTGTGTCTGTCTGTGTGTGTGTGTCTGTCTGTGTGTCTGTCTGTGTGTGTCTGTGTGTGTGTCTGTGTCTGTGTGTGTGTCTATGTCTGTGTGTGTGTCTGTGTGTCTGTGTGTGTGTCTATGTCTGTGTGTGTGTCTGTGTGTCTGTGTGTGTCTGTGTGTCTGTGTGTGTCTGTGTGTCTGTGTGTGTGTCTATGTCTGTGTGTGTGTGTCTGTGTGTGTGTCTATGTCTGTGTGTGTGTGTCTGTGTGTGTGTCTGCCGGACGGGCAACTCTGTCGTGGACAGCGCTGTGGGGGGAGATCCAATTTTGATTGGCTCCTCCCCTCATGGCATATGTGTCCACCACAGGGGCTAAACGGGGGCTCTGGACGGGTGCGAGGGGCTGGTAACCCCTCCACCTTCAATTAATTACCACGAAACCACGAATTAAACTGAAATATGGAACAACTAAGCTTGTGCCGGAGGCCCCGGGGGGCCAGGCGTCTATGACGTCTCCTGGCCAAACCCCAATTGGCGGAGCCAGGAGATTGAATACCTACCCTCGGGGCTACTCCAGAAACAACGAAAAGCCACTACGGGTGGCCACGTGGAATGTTCGAACGCTCACTGCAGAGGAGAGGCTGCCACTCCTCTGTCGGGAGCTGGACCGGTACCGCCTGGATCTATGCGGCATTCAGGAGGTCCGGTGGACCGGTGTGGGAAGCTGTAAGCCCCAGGCTACTTTGGGCTCGCCTTCCCATCAACCGGAGGCGAGGAATGGTGGTCGTGGTTACTTATGCCCCCACCGAAGATGAACATCCGTGGAGGGATGCAGGCAAAGCCGATGAGTCAGATGCCTTCTATGACCTCCTGTCACAGGTGCTGGCTAAAGTGGCCCCTCGGGATAGAGTCATCATGTTGGGTGACTTCAATGCCCGAGTTGGTCATGATACTGGCACCTGGTCTGGAGTGATTGGAGGGCATGGGCCAGATCAGCTCAATAACAACGGTAGGAGGCTGCTAGATTTTTGTGCAGCCCATGGGCTTGTAATTACCAACACGCTGTTCCGGCATCGGCGCATCCACTCAACATCATGGATGCATGCCGGGTCCAAGCAAGAACATCTGCTGGACTACATAGTGACGGACCAGCGAATGCGAGCCCATGTCCTTGACACCAGGACCTACCGTGGAGCTGATCTGCCCTCTGACCATCGACTAGTCATCTGTAAGATGCGCCTGCCATTCTTCCACTCCGGTGGTGGGTGTACACCCAGGACCCCATTCCAACCTAAAGTGGCCTGGTCTCAGTTATCTGATGAAAGTTGCAAGCGAGAATTTCATCATCGCTTGCGGCTGGGATTGGCATCGTCCCCGACTCCTCCTGATGTCGAGGGTAAATGGGCGAGGTTTAGGACTGTGACTCATGCAGCTGCAATGGCTGCTTTGGGTACGCGGTCCAGACCTCCCCAGACACCCTGGATGACAGAGGAGTTGTTCAGGATGGTTGAGAAAAAGCGACAGGCCCACTGTCATCGGCTACAGAATCCCACGTCAGAGAATGAGGAGGCTTACCGCAGCCTTCGCTCGGAGGTTCGGAGAGCCGTGAGGCGCTGCAAGGATGGGTGGTGGTCGCGGGTTGCTGAGGAGATGGAGTCTGCCTCAGTGGCCCGTGATCACAAATTTCTATTTAACTCCATCAAAAAAGTAACCTGCAGCGCCACACCTATTACCATCATTAGGGGAAAAAACGGTGATCCAATCTCCGACCCCCAGGAACAGGTTCGCAGATTTGCTGAGCATTTCTGTGAGGTCCTGGGGGAGGGAAAATCCCTCAGCCAGGAAAACATCGTGGCACAAAGTGAGGATGACCCTGCTGAGGCTGCGGTGCCTCAAATATTGGATGAAGTCACCCCCTGTGAGTGGCTGGCTGAGGTGCCATCTGCTGAGGAAGTATTTAGGGCGATCCGGAGTCTGAGACCAGGAAAGGCAGCGGGCAGAGATGATCTCCCAAGCGAAATGCTGAGGGAGGGTGGCGTTTGTGCACAGACTGCTCTATATGACATCATAACAACAGTCTGGACCACTGGACGGGTTCCGCAGGATTGGAAGGATGCCCTGGTGGTCCCCCTTTTTAAGAAGGGGGACCGCACAGACTGTAACAACTACAGGGGCATCTCACTCCTCAGTGTGCCGGGAAAGGTCCTGGCAAGGATTATTCAGCATCGCCTTGCCAGGCACGCTGAGGAGAGGCTTGCGGAGCCCCAATGCGGTTTCAGGAAAGGGCGGTCCTGCACAGATGCCATATTTTCTGTCCGTCTGCTACAGCAGAGGTGTAGGGAATTCCAACAAGACCTACATCTCTGCTTTATTGACCTGGTCAAGGCCTATGATACCATCAGTAGGCCTGGGCTCTGGGTCGTTCTTCGTGCTTTTGGAGTACCTGACCCTCTGCTCACAATCATTAAGGACCTTCATGATGGTGAGCGGGCCCGGGTAAAACTACGTGGCCGGGAGTCAGAGCCATTCCCTGTACACCTTGGGGTGCGACAGGGATGTCCTCTGGCTCCCACATTATTTAACATCTATTTTGACCACGTAGTTCGTGAAGCTTTCAATAGCTGTACCGGGGGAATCTCCATATGGTACAGATATAATGGGAGGCTAATCGATGCCCGGGTGCGGTCAAGGGATGGCTCCCTATTGCTCAACCACGTTATGTATGCTGATGATTTGGTAATAGCTGCACAGTCAGAGGAGGAGTTGGAGACGCTGCTGCTGAGACTGGAGCGTGCCACTAAGAGGTGGGGCCTTACCATCAGCCCCACCAAAACTAAGCACCTGCCTGGGTATTTTGTCCCATCGGACACTCCACCCACCCAACTCCCAATCGGTGATGGGGCAGTTGTGGAGAAAGTGGAGAGTTTCCCATACCTCGGCAGTGTGCTTATGACTGGCTCCAGTTTAACAGCAGAGGTCTCACTCCGAATCAGTCGAGCGGCAATATCTTTTCATCGGTTGCGTAACGCTGTGTGGAAGCTACCTGGTCTGTCGCTCCGCACTAAGCTTCAGGTCTTCTCGGCCACGGTCATTCCCTCCCTTCTCTACGCTTGCGAAACGTGGACCCCCTTAATGGAACATCTTCGCCGGTTAGAAACATTTAGGCTGGCCTGCCTACGATCCATCCTGGGTTTAACCAGACTGGATTGTGTGAGGAGCTCACAAATCCTTGAAAGATCTGGGCAGGGTCCCATCGGTGAGCTCCTCCGGCAGGCAAGGCTGCGATGGCTGGGTCATGTAGCCCGCATGCCCAGCCACCGCATGCCGAAACAGCTTTTGTTTGGCCGGATTGAGGGGGCTAAGCGGGCGCGGCACGGGCTAGAGAAGAGATGGAGTGATGTGGTACAGGAGGACGTGGAGCTGAGTGGACTTGCCGATGACTGGTACCAGCGGTGTCAAGATCGGCCTCTGTGGAGGAGTCTCGTGAAGGACGCTACTGGGCAGTTGGAGGCAGTCGCCCTCCAACAACAACGGAGGGCGGAGGAGCGACGCTCACAACAGCGAGCGGAGCGCCGGGTGGCTAAAGCACAGCAGGTTGGCACAGTAGGGGGCACAGGTGGTGCATCAGCCAGTCATCTCAGTCAGTCGACCCGTGGCACCTGGGTCTGCCCCATGACCTCCTGCCAGCGGGCGTTCGACACTTCACGTGGCCTCAGGGTGCACATAGCCTGGCACAAGCGTCGTGGTGACGTCACCGCCACTTAGTGGCGAATGGCGGTTGTTGTTGTTGTTGTGTCTGTGTGTCTGTGTGTGTGTGTCTGTGTCTGTGTGTGTGTATATCTGTGTATCTGTGTGTCTGTGTGTGTGTCTGTGTGTGTGTGTCTGTGTGTGTGTCTGTGTGTGTGTGTCTGTGTGTGTGTCTGTGTGTGTGTATCTGTGTGTGTGTGTCTGTCTGTGTGTGTGTGTCTGTGTGTGTGTGTGTCTGTGTGTCGCATGTGGGGTGGCCCCGACGTTTCGAGACCCCCACCCTCTCACCTGCGCCTGGCACTGAACCCCCCTGAAGAGGGACGTCTCCATCACGTCCACCGCCGGCGCTGACCCCGGCCCAGCCTCCACCTCGGGCATCGAGCGGTGGTGGTGGTGGTGAGCGGTAGGTGGTGGTGGTGGTGGTGGAGGAAGTGGTGGTGGTGGTGGTGGTGGTGTGTAGCCCGCGGAGTTCCACACCCCGCTCTGAGCCGCTGGGCGGGGAACACTGGGGGAGAGGGAGAGGGTGGTGGTGATGGTGGTGATGGTGGTGGTGGTGGTGATGGTGGTGGTGGTGGTGATGGTGGTGGTGGTGATGGTGGTGGTGGTGGTGGTGATGGTGGTGGTGGTGGTGATGGTGGTGATGGTGGTGGTGGTGATGGTGGTGATGGTGGTGGTGGTGATGGTGGTGGTGGTGGTGATGGTGGTGATGGTGGTGATGGTGGTGATGGTGGTGGTGGTGATGGTGGTGATGGTGGTGGTGGTGATGGTGGTGGTGGTGATGGTGGTGGTGATGGTGGTGGTGGTGGTGGTGATGGTGGTGGTGATGGTGGTGATGGTGGTGGTGGTGGTGAGGGTGGTGGTGGTGATGGTGGTGGTGATGGTGGTGGTGGTGGTGGTGATGGTGGTGGTGATGGTGGTGGTGGTGATGGTGGTGGTGATGGTGATGGTGGTGATGGTGGTGGTGATGGTGGTGATGGTGGTGGTGGTGGTGATGGTGGTGGTGGTAGTGGTGGTGGTGATGGTGGTGGTGGTAGTGGTGGTGATGGTGGTGGTGATGGTGGTGGTGATGGTGGTGGTGATGGTGGTGGTGGTGATGGTGATGGTGGTGGTGATGGTGGTGGTGGTGGTGGTGATGGTGGTGATGGTGGTGATGGTGGTGGTGATGGTGATGGTGGTGGTGATGGTGGTGGTGATGGTGGTGGTGATGGTGGTGATGGTGATGGTGGTGATGGTGGTGGTGATGGTAGTGGTGGTGGTGATGGTGGTGGTGATGGTGATGGTGGTGGTGATGGTGGTGGTGATGGTGATGGTGGTGGTGGTGATGGTGGTGGTGATGGTAGTGGTGGTGATGGTGGTGGTGGTGGTGGTGATGGTGGTGATGGTGGTGGTGGTGGTGATGGTGGTGGTGGTGGTGATGGTGGTGGTGGTGATGGTGGTGGTGGTGGTGGTGATGGTGGTGGTGGTGGTGATGGTGGTGATGGTGGTGGTGGTGATGGTGGTGATGGTGGTGGTGGTGATGGTGGTGGTGGTGGTGATGGTGGTGATGGTGGTGATGGTGGTGATGGTGGTGGTGGTGATGGTGGTGATGGTGGTGGTGGTGATGGTGGTGGTGGTGATGGTGGTGGTGATGGTGGTGGTGGTGGTGGTGATGGTGGTGGTGATGGTGGTGATGGTGGTGGTGGTGGTGAGGGTGGTGGTGGTGATGGTGGTGGTGATGGTGGTGGTGGTGGTGGTGATGGTGGTGGTGATGGTGGTGGTGGTGATGGTGGTGGTGATGGTGATGGTGGTGATGGTGGTGGTGATGGTGGTGATGGTGGTGGTGGTGGTGATGGTGGTGGTGGTAGTGGTGGTGGTGATGGTGGTGGTGGTAGTGGTGGTGATGGTGGTGGTGATGGTGGTGGTGATGGTGGTGGTGATGGTGGTGGTGGTGATGGTGATGGTGGTGGTGATGGTGGTGGTGGTGGTGGTGATGGTGGTGATGGTGGTGATGGTGGTGGTGATGGTGATGGTGGTGGTGATGGTGGTGGTGATGGTGGTGGTGATGGTGGTGATGGTGATGGTGGTGATGGTGGTGGTGATGGTAGTGGTGGTGGTGATGGTGGTGGTGATGGTGATGGTGGTGGTGATGGTGGTGGTGATGGTGATGGTGGTGGTGGTGATGGTGGTGGTGATGGTAGTGGTGGTGATGGTGGTGGTGGTGGTGGTGATGGTGGTGGTGGTGATGGTGGTGGTGGTGATGGTGATGGTGGTGATGGTGGTGGTGGTGATGGTGGTGGTGGTGGTGATGGTGATGATGGTAGTGGTGGTGGTGAAGGTGGTGATGGTGGTGGTGATGGTGGTGGTGATGGTGGTGATGGTAGTGGTGGTGGTGAAGGTGGTGATGGTGGTCGTGATGGTGGTGGTGGTGATGGTGGTGGTGATGGTGGTGATGGTGGTGGTGGTGGTGATAGAGGTGGTGATGGTGGTGGTGGTGGTGATGATGGTGGTGGTGATGGTGGTGATGGTGGTGGTGATGGTGGTGATGGAGGTGGTGATGGTGGTGATGGTGGTGGTGATGGTGGTGATGGTGATGGTGGTGATGGTGGTGGTGGTGATAGTGATGGTGGTGATGGTGGTGGTGGTGATGGTGATGGTGGTGGGGGTGATGGTGGTGGTGGTGATGATGGTGGTGGTGATGATGGTGGTGGTGATGGTGGTGATGATGGTGGTGGTGATAATGGTGGTGGTGATGATGGTGGTGGTGATGATGGTGGTGGTGATGATGGTGGTGGTGGTGATGGTGGTGATGTGTCTCAGTGTATCTCACTGTGTGTCTCTGCGTGTCTCTCTGTGTGTCTCTCTGTGTGTCTCACTGTGTGTCTCTGTGTGTCTCTGTGTGTCTCAGTGTCTCTCACTGTGTGTCTCTGTGTGTGTCTCTGCGTGTCTCTCTGTGTGTCTCTGTGTGTCTCAGTGTCTCTGTGTCTCTGTGTATCTCTGTGTCTCACTGTGTGTCTCTGTGTGTTTCACTGTGTCTCTGTGTCTGTGTGTCTCTGTGTCTCACTGTGTGTCTCTGTGTCTCACTGTGTGTCTCACTGTGTGTCTCTGCGTGTCTCTGTGTCTCTGTGTATCTCTGTGTGTCTCAGTGTGTCTCACTGTGTCTCACTGTGTGTCTCTGTGTGTGTCTCTGTGTGTCTCTGCGTGTCTCAGTGTGTGTCTCTGCGTGTCTCTCTGTGTGTCTCTGTGTCTCTGTGTGTGTCTCAGTGTGTGTCTCTGCGTGTCTCTCTGTGTGTCTCACTGTGTGTTTCACTGTGTGTCTCCGTGTGTCTCCGTGTGTCTCACTGTGTGTCTCACTGTGTGTCTCTGTGTGTCTCTGTGTCTCTGTGTATCTCTGTGTGTCTCAGTGTCTCAGTGTGTCTCACTGTGTGTCTCCGTGTGTCTCCGTGTGTCTCTGTGTGTCTCACAGTGTGTCTCACTGTGTGTCTCACTGTGTGTCTCACCCTGTGTCTCACTGTGTGTCTCACTGTGTGTCTCTGTGTGTGTCTCACTGTGTGTCTCCGTGTCTCTGTGTGTGTCTCACTGTGTGTCTTTGTGTATCTGTGTATCTCTGTGTGTCTCCATGTGTGTCTCTGTGTGTCTCTGTGTCTCTGTGTATCTCTGTGTGTCTCAGTGTCTCAGTGTGTCTCTCCGTGTGTCTCACTGTGTGTCTCTCTGTGTCTCCGTGTCTCTCTGTGTCTCACTGTGTGTCTCTGTGTCTCAGTGTCTCAGTGTCTCTCTCTTTATGTCTCACTGTGTGTCTCACTGTGTGTCTCTGTGTGTGTCTCACTGTGTGTCTCCGTGTCTCTGTGTGTGTCTCACTGTGTGTCTTTGTGTATCTGTGTATCTCTGTGTGTCTCAGTGTGTATCACTGTGTCTCACTGTGTGTCTCAGTGTGTCTCTCTGTGTCTCTCTGTGTCTCAGTGTGTCTCAATGTGTGTCTCACTGTGTATCTCCATGTCTCTGTGTGTGTCTCTGTGTCTCTGTGTATCTCTGTGTGTCTCAGTGTCTCAGTGTGTCTCACTGTGTGTCTCAGTGTGTCTCACTGTGTGTCTCCGTGTGTCTCCGTGTCTCTGTGTGTCTCACTGTGTGTCTCCGTGTGTCTCAGTGTCTCAGTGTCTCTCTCTTTGTGTCTCACTGTGTGTCTCAGTGTCTCAGTGTGTCTCACTGTGTCTCACTGTGTGGCTCACTGTGTGTCTCTCTGTGTGTCTCTGTGTCTCTGTGTGTCTCATTATGTGTCTCACTGTGTGTCTCTGTGTCTCTGTGTGTCTCACTGTGTGTCTCCGTGTGTCTCCGTGTGTCTCCGTGTCTCTGTGTGTGTCTCACTGTGTGTCTCTGTGTCTCAGTGTGTGTCTCACTGTGTGTCTCACTGTGTCTCAGTGTGTGTCTCACTGTGTGTCTCTGTGTCTCACTGTGTCTCACTGTGTGTCTCACTGTGTGTCTCTCTGTGTCTCAGTGTGTCTCACTGTGTGTCTCTCTGTGTGTCTCACTGTGTGTCTCACTGTGTGTCTCCGTGTGTCTCCGTGTCTCTGTGTGTGTCTCATTGTGTGTCTCACTGTGTCTCAGTGTGTGTCTCACTGTGTGTCTCTGTGTCTCTGTGTGTCTCACTGTGTGTCTCACTGTGTCTCTCTGTGTGTCTCTCTGTGTGTCTCCGTGTGTCTCCGTGTGTCTCCGTGTCTCTGTGTGTGTCTCATTGTGTGTCTCTCTGTGTGTCTCTGTGTCTCTGTGTGTCTCACTATGTGTCTCACTGTGTGTCTCTGTGTCTCCGTGTGTCTCCGTGTGTCTCCGTGTGTCTCCGTGTCTCTGTGTGTCTCTGTGTCTCTGTGTATCTCTCCGTGTGTCTCACTGTGTCTCCGTGTGTCTCCGTGTCTCTGACCACCTTGTCGGTGTCTCCGTCGTCTCGTCCGTGTCTGCAGACGCTCTGTCTCCCGAAGACGGAGACGTCACGAACGGTGTCTCCACCTCGAAATGCTCAAAGGAGACACCTGGGAGACACGGGGGAGACACGGGGGAGACACGGGGAGACACGGGGAGACACGGGGAGACAGGAGGAGACACGGGGGAGACACGGGGAGACACGGGGAGACACGGGGAGACACGGGGAGACACGGGGGAGACACGGGGGAGACACGGGGGAGACACGGGGAGACACGGGGAGACACGGGGTGAGACACGGGGGAGACACGGGGAGACACGGGGAGACACGGGGAGACACGGGGAGACACGGGGCAGACACGGGGGAGACACGGGGAGACACGGGGGAGACACGGGGAGACACGGGGGAGACACGGGGGAGACACGGTGAGACACGGTGAGACACGGGGGAGACACGGGGGAGACACGGGGGAGACACGGGGAGACACGGGGGAGACACGGGGGAGACACGGGGAGACACGGGGGAGACACGGGGAGACACGGGGAGAGACACGGTGAGACACGGGGAGACATGGGGAGACGCGGGGAGACACGGGGGAGACACGGGGAGACACGGGGAGACACGGGGAGACACGGGGGAGACACGGGGAGACACGGGGGAGACACGGGGGAGACACGGGGAGACACGGGGGAGACACGGGGAGACACGGGGGAGACACGGGGGAGACACGGTGAGACACGGGGGAGACACGGGGGAGACACGGGGGAGACACGGGGAGACACGGGGGAGACACGGGGGAGACACGGGGAGACACGGGGAGACACGGGGAGACACGGGGAGACACGGGGGAGACACGGGGGAGACACGGGGGAGACACGGGGAGACACGGGGAGACACGGGGAGACACGGGGTGAGACACGGGGGAGACACGGGGAGACACGGGGAGACACGGGGAGACACGGGGGAGACACGGGGCAGACACGGGGGAGACACGGGGAGACACGGGGGAGACACGGGGAGACACGGGGGAGACACGGGGGAGACACGGTGAGACACGGGGGAGACACGGGGGAGACACGGGGGAGACACGGGGAGACACGGGGAGACACGGGGGAGACACGGGGGAGACACGGGGAGACACGGGGGAGACACGGGGAGACACGGGGAGACACGGGGAGACACGGGGGAGACACGGGGGAGACACGGGGGAGACACGGGGGAGACACGGGGGAGACACGGGGAGACACGGGGAGACACGGGCAGACACGGGGAGACACGGGGGAGACACGGGGGAGACACGGGGGAGACACGGGGAGACACGGGGAGACACGGGGAGACACGGGGTGAGACACGGGGGAGACACGGGGAGACACGGGGAGACACGGGGAGACACGGGGAGACACGGGGCAGACACGGGGGAGACACGGGGAGACACGGGGGAGACACGGGGAGACACGGGGGAGACACGGGGGAGACACGGTGAGACACGGTGAGACACGGGGGAGACACGGGGGAGACACGGGGGAGACACGGGGAGACACGGGGGAGACACGGGGGAGACACGGGGAGACACGGGGGAGACACGGGGAGACACGGGGAGAGACACGGTGAGACACGGGGAGACATGGGGAGACGCGGGGAGACACGGGGGAGACACGGGGAGACACGGGGAGACACGGGGGAGACACGGGGAGACACGGGGGAGACACGGGGGAGACACGGTGAGACACGGGGGAGACACGGGGGAGACACGGGGAGACACGGGGGAGACACGGGGGAGACACGGGGAGACACGGGGAGACACGGTGAGACAGGGGGAGACACGGGGCAGACACGGGGAGACACGGGGGAGACACGGGGAGACACGGTGAGACACGGAGAGACACTGGGGAGACACGGGGAGACACGGGGGAGACACGGGGGAGACACGGGGAGACACGGGGGGACACGGGGAGACACGGGGGAGACACGGGGGAGACACGGGGAGACACGGGGGAGACACGGGGAGACACGGGGGAGACACGGGGGAGACACGGGGAGACACGGGGGAGACACGGGGAGACACGGGGGAGACACGGTGAGACACGGGGAGACACGGGGAGACACGGTGAGACACGGGGAGACTCGGGGAGACACGGGGAGACACGGGGAGACACGGGGAGACACGGGGGAGACACGGGGGAGACACGGGGAGACACGGGGGAGACACGGGGAGACACGGGGGAGACACGGGGAGACACGGGGAGACACGGAGGAGACACGGGGAGACACGGGGGAGACACGGTGAGAGACACGGGGAGACACGGGGAGACACGGGGGAGACACGGGGAGAGACACGGGGAGACATGGGGAGACACGGGGGAGACACGGGCAGAGACACGGGGAGACACGGGGGAGACACGGGGAGACACGGGGAGACACGGGGGGAGACACGGGGAGACACGGGGGAGACACGGGGAGACACGGGGAGACACGGGGAGACACGGGGGAGACACGGGGGAGACATGGGGGAGACACGGGGAGACACGGGGGGAGACACGGGGAGACACGGGGGAGACACGGGGAGACACGGGGAGACACGGGGAGACACGGGGAGACACGGGGAGACACGGGGGGAGACACCCTGTGTCTCACTGTGTGTCTCACTGTGTGTCTCACTGTGTGTCTCACTGTGTGTCTCACTGTGTGTCTCACCGTGTGTCTCACTGTGTGTCTCACCGTGTGTCTCACTGTGTGTCTCACCGTGTGTCTCACTGTGTGTCTCACCGTGTGTCTCACTGTGTGTCTCACCGTGTGTCTCACTGTGTGTCTCACCGTGTGTCTCACCGTGTGTCTCACTGTGTGTCTCACTGTGTGTCTCACCGTGTGTCTCACCGTGTGTCTCACCGTGTGTCTCACTGTGTGTCTCACCGTGTGTCTCACCGTGTGTCTCACTGTGTGTCTCACCGTGTGTCTCACCGTGTGTCTCACTGTGTGTCTCACTGTGTGTCTCACTGTGTGTCTCACTGTGTGTCTCACTGTGTGTCTCACTGTGTGTCTCACCCTGTGTCTCACTGTGTGTCTCACTGTGTGTCTCACTGTGTGTCTCACTGTGTGTCTCACTGTGTGTCTCACCGTGTGTCTCACCGTGTGTCTCACTCTGTGTCTCACCCTGTGTCTCACTGTGTGTCTCACTGTGTGTCTCACCGTGTGTCTCACCGTGTGTCTCACTGTGTGTCTCACCCTGTGTCTCACTGTGTGTCTCACTGTGTGTCTCACCGTGTGTCTCACTGTGTGTCTCACCCTGTGTCTCACTGTGTGTCTCACTGTGTGTCTCACCCTGTGTGTCTCACTGTGTGTCTCACTGTGTGTCTCACTGTGTGTCTCACCGTGTGTCTCACTGTGTGTCTCACCGTGTGTCTCACTGTGTGTCTCACTCTGTGTCTCACTGTGTGTCTCACCGTGTGTCTCACTGTGTGTCTCACCGTGTGTCTCACCGTGTGTCTCACTGTGTGTCTCACTGTGTGTCTCACCGTGTGTCTCACTGTGTGTCTCACTGTGTGTCTCACTGTGTGTCTCACTGTGTGTCTCACTGTGTGTCTCACTGTGTGTCTCACTGTGTGTCTCACCCTGTGTCTCACCGTGTGTCTCACTGTGTGTCTCACCCTGTGTCTCACTGTGTGTCTCACTGTGTGTCTCACTGTGTGTCTCACTGTGTGTCTCACCCTGTGTCTCACCCTGTGTCTCACTGTGTGTCTCACTGTGTGTCTCACCGTGTGTCTCACTGTGTGTCTCACTGTGTGTCTCACTGTGTGTCTCACCCTGTGTCTCACCCTGTGTCTCACCGTGTGTCTCACTGTGTGTCTCACCGTGTGTCTCACTGTGTGTCTCACTGTGTGTCTCACTGTGTGTCTCACCGTGTGTCTCACTGTGTGTCTCACTCTGTGTCTCACCCTGTGTCTCACCGTGTGTCTCACTGTGTGTCTCACCCTGTGTCTCACTGTGTGTCTCACTGTGTGTCTCACCCTGTGTCTCACTGTGTCTCACTGTGTGTCTCACCGTGTGTCTCACTGTGTGTCTCACTGTGTGTCTCACTGTGTGTCTCACCCTGTGTCTCACTGTGTGTCTCACCCTGTGTCTCACCGTGTGTCTCACCGTGTGTCTCACTCTGTGTCTCACCGTGTGTCTCACTGTGTGTCTCACTGTGTGTCTCACCGTGTGTCTCACTGTGTGTCTCACTGTGTGTCTCACCGTGTGTCTCACCGTGTGTCTCACCGTGTGTCTCACCGTGTGTCTCACTGTGTGTCTCACTGTGTGTCTCACTGTGTGTCTCACCGTGTGTCTCACTGTGTGTCTCACCGTGTGTCTCACCCTGTGTCTCACCGTGTGTCTCACTGTGTGTCTCACCCTGTGTCTCACTGTGTGTCTCACTGTGTGTCTCACCCTGTGTCTCACTGTGTGTCTCACTGTGTGTCTCACCGTGTGTCTCACCCTGTGTCTCACTGTGTGTCTCACTGTGTGTCTCACTGTGTGTCTCACCGTGTGTCTCACTGTGTGTCTCACTGTGTGTCTCACTGTGTGTCTCACCCTGTGTCTCACCCTGTGTCTCACTGTGTGTCTCACCCTGTGTCTCACTGTGTGTCTCACCGTGTGTCTCACTGTGTGTCTCACTGTGTGTCTCACCCTGTGTCTCACCGTGTGTCTCACCCTGTGTCTCACCGTGTGTCTCACTGTGTGTCTCACCGTGTGTCTCACTGTGTGTCTCACTGTGTGTCTCACTGTGTGTCTCACTGTGTGTCTCACCCTGTGTCTCACTGTGTGTCTCACTGTGTGTCTCACTGTGTGTCTCACTGTGTGTCTCACCGTGTGTCTCACCCTGTGTCTCACTGTGTGTCTCACCGTGTGTCTCACCGTGTCTCACCCTGTCTCACTGTGTGTCTCACCGTGTGTCTCACTGTGTGTCTCACTGTGTGTCTCACCGTGTGTCTCACTGTGTGTCTCACTCTGTGTCTCACTGTGTGTCTCACTGTGTGTCTCACCGTGTGTCTCACTGTGTGTCTCACTGTGTGTCTCACTGTGTGTCTCACCCTGTGTCTCACTGTGTGTCTCACCCTGTGTCTCACTGTGTGTCTCACTGTGTGTCTCACTGTGTGTCTCACCCTGTGTCTCACTGTGTGTCTCACCGTGTGTCTCACTGTGTGTCTCACTGTGTGTCTCACCGTGTGTCTCACTGTGTGTCTCACTGTGTGTCTCACCCTGTGTCTCACTGTGTGTCTCACTGTGTGTCTCACCGTGTGTCTCACTGTGTGTCTCACTGTGTGTCTCACTGTGTGTCTCACTGTGTGTCTCACCGTGTGTCTCACCCTGTGTCTCACTGTGTGTCTCACTGTGTGTCTCACCATGTGTCTCACTGTGTGTCTCACTGTGTGTCTCACTGTGTGTCTCACCGTGTGTCTCACTGTGTGTCTCACTGTGTGTCTCACTGTGTGTCTCACTGTGTGTCTCACCGTGTGTCTCACTGTGTGTCTCACCGTGTGTCTCACCGTGTGTCTCACTGTGTGTCTCACTGTGTGTCTCACCGTGTGTCTCACTGTGTGTCTCACTGTGTGTCTCACTGTGTGTCTCACCGTGTGTCTCACTGTGTGTCTCACCGTGTGTCTCACCGTGTGTCTCACTGTGTGTCTCACCCTGTGTCTCACTGTGTGTCTCACCCTGTGTCTCACTGTGTCTCACTGTGTGTCTCACTGTGTGTCTCACTGTGTGTCTCACTGTGTGTCTCACTGTGTGTCTCACTGTGTGTCTCACCCTGTGTCTCACTGTGTGTCTCACTGTGTGTCTCACTGTGTGTCTCTGTGTCTCACCCTGTGTCTCACCGTGTGTCTCACCATGTGTCTCACTGTGTGTCTCACTGTGTGTCTCACCGTGTGTCTCACTGTGTGTCTCACCCTGTGTCTCACTGTGTGTCTCACTGTGTGTCTCACTCTGTGTCTCACTGTGTGTCTCACTGTGTGTCTCACCGTGTGTCTCACTGTGTGTCTCACTGTGTGTCTCACCGTGTGTCTCACTGTGTGTCTCACCGTGTGTCTCACTGTGTGTCTCACTGTGTGTCTCACTGTGTGTCTCACCGTGTGTCTCACTGTGTGTCTCACCGTGTGTCTCACTGTGTGTCTCACCGTGTGTCTTACTGTGTGTCTCACTGTGTGTCTCACTGTGTGTCTCACCGTGTGTCTCACCGTGTGTCTCACCGTGTGTCTCACTGTGTGTCTCACTGTGTGTCTCACTGTGTGTCTCACCGTGTGTCTCACTGTGTGTCTCACTGTGTGTCTCACTGTGTGTCTCACTGTGTGTCTCACCGTGTGTCTCACTGTGTGTCTCACCGTGTGTCTCAATGTGTGTCTCACCGTGTGTCTCACTGTGTGTCTCACTGTGTGTCTCACCGTGTGTCTCACTGTGTGTCTCACTGTGTGTCTCACTGTGTGTCTCACCGTGTGTCTCACTGTGTGTCTCACCGTGTGTCTCACCGTGTGTCTCACTGTGTGTCTCACCGTGTGTCTCACTGTGTGTCTCACCGTGTGTCTCACTGTGTGTCTCACCGTGTGTCTCACCATGTGTCTCACTGTGTGTCTCACTGTGTGTCTCACCGTGTGTCTCACTGTGTGTCTCACCCTGTGTCTCACTGTGTGTCTCACCGTGTGTCTCACCCTGTGTCTCACTGTGTGTCTCACTGTGTGTCTCACTCTGTGTCTCACTGTGTGTCTCACTGTGTGTCTCACCGTGTGTCTCACTGTGTGTCTCACCGTGTGTCTCACTGTGTGTCTCACTGTGTGTCTCACTGTGTGTCTCACCGTGTGTCTCACTGTGTGTCTCACCGTGTGTCTCACTGTGTGTCTCACCGTGTGTCTCACTGTGTGTCTCACTGTGTGTCTCACTGTGTGTCTCACTGTGTGTCTCACCGTGTGTCTCACCGTGTGTCTCACCGTGTGTCTCACTGTGTGTCTCACCCTGTGTCTCACCGTGTGTCTCACTGTGTGTCTCACCCTGTGTCTCACTGTGTGTCTCACCCTGTGTCTCACTGTGTGTCTCACCCTGTGTCTCACTGTGTGTCTCACTGTGTGTCTCACCCTGTGTCTCACCGTGTGTCTCACCGTGTGTCTCACCGTGTGTCTCACCCTGTGTCTCACTGTGTGTCTCACTGTGTGTCTCACTGTGTGTCTCACCGTGTGTCTCACCGTGTGTCTCACTGTGTGTCTCACCCTGTGTCTCACTGTGTGTCTCACCGTGTGTCTCACTGTGTGTCTCACTGTGTGTCTCACCCTGTGTCTCACTCTGTGTCTCACTGTGTGTCTCACTGTGTGTCTCACCCTGTGTCTCACTGTGTGTCTCACCCTGTGTCTCACCGTGTGTCTCACTGTGTGTCTCACCGTGTGTCTCACCGTGTGTCTCACCGTGTGTCTCACCCTGTGTCTCACTGTGTGTCTCACTGTGTGTCTCACCGTGTGTCTCACCGTGTGTCTCACTGTGTGTCTCACTGTGTGTCTCACCGTGTGTCTCACCGTGTGTCTCACTGTGTGTCTCACTGTGTGTCTCACCCTGTGTCTCACTGTGTGTCTCACCCTGTGTCTCACTGTGTGTCTCACTGTGTGTCTCACTGTGTGTCTCACCGTGTGTCTCACTGTGTGTCTCACCCTGTGCCTCACTGTGTGTCTCACTGTGTGTCTCACCGTGTGTCTCACTGTGTGTCTCACTGTGTGTCTCACCCTGTGTCTCACTGTGTGTCTCACTGTGTGTCTCACTGTGTGTGTCTCACTGTGTGTCTCACCCTGTGTCTCACTGTGTGTCTCACTGTGTGTCTCACCGTGTGTCTCACCGTGTGTCTCACTGTGTGTCTCACTGTGTGTCTCACTGTGTGTCTCACTGTGTGTCTCACCCTGTGTCTCACTGTGTGTCTCACTGTGTGTCTCACCCTGTGTCTCACCGTGTGTCTCACCCTGTGTGTCTCACTGTGTGTCTCACTGTGTGTCTCACCCTGTGTCTCACCCTGTGTCTCACTGTGTGTCTCACTGTGTGTCTCACCGTGTGTCTCACTGTGTGTCTCACTGTGTGTCTCACTGTGTGTCTCACTGTGTCTCACTGTGTGTCTCACTGTGTGTCTCACCGTGTGTCTCACTGTGTGTCTCACTGTGTGTCTCACTGTGTGTCTCACTGTGTGTCTCACTGTGTGTCTCACCCTGTGTCTCACCGTGTGTCTCACTGTGTGTCTCACTGTGTGTCTCACCCTGTGTCTCACTGTGTGTCTCACTGTGTGTCTCACTGTGTGTCTCACCGTGTGTCTCACTGTGTGTCTCACTGTGTGTCTCACTGTGTGTCTCACCGTGTGTCTCACTGTGTGTCTCACTGTGTGTCTCACTGTGTGTCTCACTGTGTGTCTCACCGTGTGTCTCACTGTGTGTCTCACCGTGTGTCTCACCGTGTGTCTCACTGTGTGTCTCACCGTGTGTCTCACTGTGTGTCTCACTGTGTGTCTCACTGTGTGTCTCACTGTGTGTCTCACCGTGTGTCTCACTGTGTGTCTCACTGTGTGTCTCACTGTGTGTCTCACTGTGTGTCTCACCCTGTGTCTCACCGTGTGTCTCACTGTGTGTCTCACTGTGTGTCTCACTGTGTGTCTCACTGTGTGTCTCACCGTGTGTCTCACCCTGTGTCTCACTGTGTGTCTCACCCTGTGTCTCACTGTGTGTCTCACTGTGTGTCTCACCGTGTGTCTCACCCTGTGTCTCACTGTGTGTCTCACCCTGTGTCTCACTGTGTGTCTCACCGTGTGTCTCACTGTGTGTCTCACTGTGTGTCTCACCGTGTGTCTCACCGTGTGTCTCACCCTGTGTCTCACTGTGTGTCTCACCGTGTGTCTCACTGTGTGTCTCACTGTGTGTCTCACTGTGTGTCTCACCCTGTGTCTCACTGTGTGTCTCACCCTGTGTCTCACTGTGTGTCTCACCCTGTGTCTCACTGTGTGTCTCACTGTGTGTCTCACCGTGTGTCTCACCGTGTGTCTCACCGTGTGTCTCACCGTGTGTCTCACCGTGTGTCTCACCGTGTGTCTCACCCTGTGTCTCACCCTGTGTCTCACTGTGTGTCTCACTGTGTGTCTCACTGTGTGTCTCACTGTGTGTCTCACTGTGTGTCTCACCCTGTGTCTCACTGTGTGTCTCACTGTGTGTCTCACTGTGTGTCTCACTGTGTGTCTCACTGTGTGTCTCACTGTGTGTCTCACTGTGTGTCTCACTGTGTGTCTCACCGTGTGTCTCACTGTGTGTGTCTCACTGTGTGGTGTCTCACTGTGTGTCTCACCGTGTGTCTCACTGTGTGTCTCACTGTGTGTCTCACTCTGTGTCTCACTGTGCGTCTCACTGTGTGTCTCACCCTGTGTCTCACCGTGTGTCTCACTGTGTGTCTCACCCTGTGTCTCACTGTGTGTCTCACTGTGTGTCTCACCGTGTGTCTCACTGTGTGTCTCACCCTGTGTCTCACCGTGTGTCTCACCGTGTGTCTCACTGTGTGTCTCACTGTGTGTCTCACCGTGTGTCTCACTGTGTGTCTCACTGTGTGTCTCACCGTGTGTCTCACCGTGTGTCTCACTGTGTGTCTCACCGTGTGTCTCACTGTGTGTCTCACCGTGTGTCTCACTCTGTGTCTCACTGTGTGTCTCACTGTGTGTCTCACTGTGTGTCTCACCGTGTGTCTCACCCTGTGTCTCACTGTGTGTCTCACTGTGTGTCTCACTGTGTGTCTCACTGTGTGTCTCACTGTGTGTCTCACTGTGTGTCTCACCGTGTGTCTCACTGTGTGTCTCACCGTGTGTCTCACTGTGTGTCTCACTGTGTGTCTCACCGTGTGTCTCACTGTGTGTCTCACCCTGTGTCTCACTGTGTGTCTCACCGTGTGTCTCACTGTGTGTCTCACTGTGTGTCTCACTGTGTGTCTCACCGTGTGTCTCACTGTGTGTCTCACCGTGTGTCTCACTGTGTGTCTCACTGTGTGTCTCACTGTGTGTCTCACCGTGTGGTGTCTCACTGTGTGTCTCACTGTGTGTCTCACCGTGTGTCTCACCGTGTGTCTCACCGTGTGTCTCACTGTGTGTCTCACTGTGTGTCTCACCGTGTGTCTCACTGTGTGTCTCACTGTGTGTCTCTGTGTCTCACTGTGTGTCTCACCGTGTGTCTCACTGTGTGTCTCACCCTGTGTCTCACTGTGTGTCTCACTGTGTGTCTCACTGTGTGTCTCACTGTGTGTCTCACCGTGTGTCTCACTGTGTGTCTCACTGTGTGTCTCACTGTGTGTCTCACCGTGTGTCTCACTGTGTGTCTCACTGTGTGTCTCACTGTGTGTCTCACTGTGTGTCTCACCGTGTGTCTCACTGTGTGTCTCACTGTGTGTCTCACCGTGTGTCTCACTGTGTGTCTCACTGTGTGTCTCACTGTGTGTCTCACTGTGTGTCTCACCCTGTGTCTCACCGTGTGTCTCACTGTGTGTCTCACCGTGTGTCTCACCCTGTGTCTGACTGTGTGTCTCACTGTGTGTCTCACTGTGTGTCTCACCCTGTGTCTCACTGTGTGTCTCACTGTGTGTCTCACCGTGTGTCTCACCGTGTGTCTCACTGTGTGTCTCACCCTGTGTCTCACTGTGTGTCTCACTGTGTGTCTCACCGTGTGTCTCACTGTGTGTCTCACCCTGTGTCTCACTGTGTGTCTCACTGTGTGTCTCACTGTGTGTCTCACTGTGTGTCTCACTGTGTGTCTCACCGTGTGTCTCACCCTGTGTCTCACCGTGTGTCTCACTGTGTGTCTCACCCTGTGTCTCACTGTGTGTCTCACTGTGTGTCTCACCGTGTGTCTCACTGTGTGTCTCACTGTGTGTCTCACTGTGTGTCTCACCGTGTGTCTCACCGTGTGTCTCACTGTGTGTCTCACCCTGTGTCTCACTGTGTGTCTCACTGTGTGTCTCACCGTGTGTCTCACCGTGTGTCTCACCGTGTGTCTCACTGTGTGTCTCACTGTGTGTCTCACCGTGTGTCTCACTGTGTGTCTCACCGTGTGTCTCACTGTGTGTCTCACCGTGTGTCTCACTGTGTGTCTCACTGTGTGTCTCACTGTGTGTCTCACTGTGTGTCTCACTGTGTGTCTCACTGTGTGTCTCACCGTGTGTCTCACTGTGTGTCTCACCGTGTGTCTCACTGTGTGTCTCACTGTGTGTCTCACCGTCTGTCTCACTGTGTGTCTCACCGTGTGTCTCACTGTGTGTCTCACTGTGTGTCTCACCGTGTGTCTCACCGTGTGTCTCACTGTGTGTCTCACCCTGTGTCTCACCGTGTGTCTCACCGTGTGTCTCACTGTGTGTCTCACTGTGTGTCTCACTGTGTGTCTCACTGTGTGTCTCACCCTGTGTCTCACCATGTGTCTCACCGTGTGTCTCACTGTGTGTCTCACTGTGTGTCTCACTGTGTGTCTCACCATGTGTCTCACCGTGTGTCTCACTGTGTGTCTCACTGTGTGTCTCACTGTGTGTCTCACCCTGTGTCTCACTGTGTGTCTCACTGTGTGTCTCACTGTGTGTCTCACCGTGTGTCTCACCCTGTGTCTCACCGTGTGTCTCACTGTGTGTCTCACTGTGTGTCTCACTGTGTGTCTCACCGTGTGTCTCACTGTGTGTCTCACCGTGTGTCTCACTGTGTGTCTCACCGTGTGTCTCACTGTGTGTCTCACCCTGTGTCTCACTGTGTGTCTCACCGTGTGTCTCACTCTGTGTCTCACCGTGTGTCTCACTCCGTGTCTCACTGTGTGTCTCACTGTGTGTCTCACTGTGTGTCTCACCCTGTGTCTCACCCTGTGTCTCACCGTGTGTCTCACTGTGTGTGTCTCACCGTGTGTCTCACCGTGTGTCTCACTGTGTGTCTCACCGTGTGTCTCACTGTGTGTCTCACTGTGTGTCTCACTGTGTGTCTCACTGTGTGTCTCACTGTGTGTCTCACTGTGTGTCTCACTGTGTGTCTCACTGTGTGTCTCACCCTGTGTCTCACTGTGTGTCTCACTGTGTCTCACTGTGTGTCTCACTGTGTGTCTCACCGTGTGTCTCACTGTGTGTCTCACCCTGTGTCTCACTGTGTGTCACCGTGTGTCTCACTGTGTGTCTCACCCTGTGTCTCACTGTGTGTCTCACTGTGTGTCTCACCCTGTGTCTCACCGTGTGTCTCTGTGTCTCACTGTGTGTCTCACCGTGTGTCTCACCGTGTGTCTCACTGTGTGTCTCACTGTGTGTCTCACTGTGTGTCTCACTGTGTGTCTCACTGTGTGTCTCACTGTGTGTCTCACTGTGTGTCTCACTGTGTGTCTCACTGTGTCTCACTGTGTGTCTCACTGTGTGTCTCACCCTGTGTCTCACTATGTGTCTCACTGTGTGTCTCACTGTGTGTCTCACTGTGTGTCTCACTGTGTGTCTCACTGTGTGTCTCACCCTGTGTCTCACTGTGTGTCTCACCGTGTGTCTCACCGTGTGTCTCACCGTGTGTCTCACTGTGTGTCTCACTGTGTCTCACCGTGTGTCTCACTGTGTGTCTCACCCTGTGTCTCACTGTGTGTCTCACCGTGTGTCTCACTGTGTGTCTCACTGTGTGTCTCACTGTGTGTCTCACTGTGTGTCTCACCGTGTGTCTCACTGTGTGTCTCACTGTGTGTCTCACTGTGTGTCTCACTGTGTGTCTCACTGTGTGTCTCACTGTGTGTCTCACTGTGTGTCTCACTGTGTGTCTCACTGTGTGTCTCACCGTGTGTCTCACTGTGTGTCTCACCCTGTGTCTCACTCTGTGTCTCACTCTGTGTCTCACTCTGTGTCTCACCGTGTGTCTCACCGTGTGTCTCACTGTGTGTCTCACTGTGTGTCTCACCGTGTGTCTCACTGTGTGTCTCACTGTGTGTCTCACCGTGTGTCTCACCGTGTGTCTCACCGTGTGTCTCACTGTGTGTCTCACCGTGTGTCTCACTGTGTGTCTCACTGTGTGTCTCACTGTGTGTCTCACTGTGTGTCTCACTGTGTGTCTCACTGTGTGTCTCACCCTGTGTCTCACCGTGTGTCTCACTGTGTGTCTCACTGTGTGTCTCACCGTGTGTCTCACTGTGTGTCTCACTGTGTGTCTCACTGTGTGTCTCACTGTGTGTCTCACCGTGTGTCTCACCGTGTGTCTCACTGTGTGTCTCACTGTGTGTCTCACTGTGTGTCTCACTGTGTGTCTCACTGTGTGTCTCACCCTGTGTCTCACCGTGTGTCTCACCGTGTGTCTCACTGTGTGTCTCACCGTGTGTCTCACCGTGTGTCTCACCCTGTGTCTCACCGTGTGTCTCACTGTGTGTCTCACCCTGTGTCTCACTGTGTGTCTCACTGTGTGTCTCACCGTGTGTCTCACCGTGTGTCTCACTGTGTGTCTCACTGTGTGTCTCACCGTGTGTCTCACTGTGTGTCTCACTGTGTGTCTCACTGTGTGTCTCACTGTGTGTCTCACCGTGTGTCTCACCGTGTGTCTCACTGTGTGTCTCACTGTGTGTCTCACCGTGTGTCCCACCCTGTGTCTCACCGTGTGTCTCACTGTGTGTCTCACTGTGTGTCTCACCCTGTGTCTCACTGTGTGTCTCACCATGTGTCTCACCGTGTGTCTCACCGTGTGTCTCACCGTGTGTCTCACTGTGTGTCTCACTGTGTGTCTCACTGTGTGTCTCACCGTGTGTCTCACCCTGTGTCTCACTGTGTGTCTCACTGTGTGTCTCACTGTGTGTCTCACTGTGTGTCTCACTGTGTGTCTCACTGTGTGTCTCACCGTGTGTCTCACCCTGTGTCTCACTGTGTGTCTCACTGTGTGTCTCACTGTGTGTCTCACCGTGTGTCTCACTGTGTGTCTCACCCTGTGTCTCACTGTGTGTCTCACTGTGTGTCTCACTGTGTGTCTCACCGTGTGTCTCACTCTGTGTCTCACTGTGTGTCTCACTGTGTGTCTCACTGTGTGTCTCACTGTGTGTCTCACTGTGTGTCTCACTGTGTGTCTCACTGTGTGTCTCACTGTGTGTCTCACTGTGTGTCTCACTGTGTCTCACCGTGTGTCTCACTGTGTGTCTCACCGTGTGTCTCACCGTGTGTCTCACTGTGTGTCTCACTGTGTGTCTCACCGTGTGTCTCACTGTGTGTCTCACTGTGTGTCTCACTGTGTGTCTCACTGTGTGTCTCACCCTGTGTCTCACCGTGTGTCTCACCGTGTGTCTCACTGTGTGTCTCACCGTGTGTCTCACTGTGTGTCTCACCGTGTGTCTCACCGTGTGTCTCACTGTGTGTCTCACTGTGTGTCTCACCCTGTGTCTCACTGTGTGTCTCACTGTGTGTCTCACTGTGTGTCTCACCGTGTGTCTCACCCTGTGTCTCACCGTGTGTCTCACTGTGTGTCTCACTGTGTGTCTCACTGTGTGTCTCACCCTGTGTCTCACCGTGTGTCTCACTGTGTGTCTCACCGTGTGTCTCACTGTGTCTCACTGTGTGTCTCACTGTGTGTCTCACTGTGTGTCTCACCCTGTGTCTCACCCTGTGTCTCACCGTGTGTCTCACTGTGTGTCTCACTGTGTCTCACTGTGTGTCTCACTGTGTGTCTCACTGTGTGTCTCACTGTGTGTCTCACTGTGTGTCTCACCCTGTGTCTCACTGTGTGTCTCACCCTGTGTCTCACTGTGTGTCTCACTGTGTGTCTCACTGTGTGTCTCACCGTGTGTCTCACTGTGTGTCTCACTGTGTGTCTCACTGTGTGTCTCACCGTGTGTCTCACCGTGTGTCTCACTGTGTGTCTCACTGTGTGTCTCACCCTGTGTCTCACTGTGTGTCTCACTGTGTGTCTCACTGTGTGTCTCACCGTGTGTCTCACTGTGTGTCTCACCGTGTGTCTCACCGTGTGTCTCACTGTGTGTCTCACCGTGTGTCTCACTGTGTGTCTCACTGTGTGTCTCACCGTGTGTCTCACTGTGTGTCTCACTGTGTGTCTCACCGTGTGTCTCACTGTGTGTCTCACTGTGTGTCTCACTGTGTGTCTCACTGTGTGTCTCACTGTGTGTCTCACTGTGTGTCTCACTGTGTGTCTCTGTGTCTCACCCTGTGTCTCACTGTGTGTCTCACTGTGTGTCTCACCGTGTGTCTCACCGTGTGTCTCACCCTGTGTCTCACTGTGTGTCTCACCCTGTGTCTCACTGTGTGTCTCACTGTGTGTCTCACTGTGTGTCTCACCGTGTGTCTCACCGTGTGTCTCACTGTGTGTCTCACTGTGTGTCTCACCGTGTGTCTCACTGTGTGTCTCACCGTGTGTCTCACTGTGTGTCTCACCGTGTGTCTCACTGTGTGTCTCACTGTGTGTCTCACCGTGTGTCTCACTGTGTGTCTCACTGTGTGTCTCACTGTGTGTCTCACTGTGTGTCTCACTGTGTGTCTCACCGTGTGTCTCACTGTGTGTCTCACTGTGTGTCTCACCGTGTGTCTCACTGTGTGTCTCACTGTGTGTCTCACCGTGTGTCTCACTGTGTGTCTCACCGTGTGTCTCACCGTGTCCCCGTGTCCGCGCTCTGTAGGGGGATGCTCCATCCTGGAGACTCTGCGAGACAAAATTGTCTAGGAACGCCAAAGATGGATCAACCTGCACACACAGTGACACACACAGTGACACACAGTGACACAGTGACACACACAGTGACACACACACACAGTGACACACACACACAGTGACACACAGTGACACACACACAGACACACACAGTGACACACACACACAGTGACACACACAGTGACACACACACAGTGACACATACACAGTGACACACACACACACAGTGACACACACACACACAGTGACACACACAGTGATACACACACACAGTGACACACACAGTGACACACACACACAGTGACACACACAGTGATACACACACACAGTGACACACACAGTGACACACACACAGTGACACACACAGTGACACACACAGTGACACACACAGTGATACACACACACACAGTGACACACAGTGACACACACAGTGACACACACAGTGACACACACACATACACAGTCACACACACACAGTGACACACACAGTGAGACACACACACACAGTGACACACACAGTGATACACACACACAGTGACACACACAGTGACACACACACACAGTGACACACACAGTGATACACACACAGTGACACACACAGTGACACACACACAGTGACACACACAGTGACACAACAACAACAACAACCGCCATTCGCCACTAAGTGGCGGTGACGTCACCACGACGCTTGTGCCAGGCTATGTGCACCCTGAGGCCACGTGAAGTGTCGAACGCCCGCTGGCAGGTCACGGGGCAGACCCAGGTGCCACGGGTCGACTGACTGAGATGACTGGCTGATGCACCACCTGTGCCCCCTACTGTGCCAACCTGCTGTGCTTTAGCCACCCGGCGCTCCGCTCGCTGTTGTGAGCGTCGCTCCTCCGCCCTCCGTTGTTGTTGGAGGGCGACTGCCTCCAACTGCCCAGTAGCATCCTTCACGAGCCTCCTCCACAGAGGCCGATCTTGACACCGCTGGTACCAGTCATCGGCAAGTCCACTCAGCTCCACGTCCTCCTGTACCACATCACTCCATCTCTTCTCTAGCCCGTGCCGCGCCCGCTTAGCCCCCTCAATCCGGCCAAACAAAAGCTGTTTCGGCATGCGGTGGCTGGGCATGCGGGCTACATGACCCAGCCATCGCAGCCTTGCCTGCCGGAGGAGCTCACCGATGGGACCCTGCCCAGATCTTTCAAGGATTTGTGAGCTCCTCACACAATCCAGTCTGGTTAAACCCAGGATGGATCGTAGGCAGGTCAGCCTAAATGTTTCTAACCGGCGAAGATGTTCCATTAGGGGGGTCCACGTTTCGCAAGCGTAGAGAAGGGAGGGAATGACCGTGGCCGAGAAGACCTGAAGCTTAGTGCGGAGCGACAGACCAGGTAGCTTCCACACAGCGTTACGCAACCGATGAAAAGATATTGCCGCTCGACTGATTCGGAGTGAGACCTCTGCTGTTAAACTGGAGCCAGTCATAAGCACACTGCCCAGGTATGGGAAACTCTCCACTCTCTCCACTACTGCCCCATCACCGATTGGGAGTTGTGGTGGTGGAGTGTCCGATGGTACAAAATACCCAGGTAGGTGCTTAGTTTTGGTGGGGCTGATGGTAAGGCCCCACCTCTTAGTGGCACGCTCCAGTCTCAGCAGCAGCGTCTGCAACTCCTCCTCTGACTGAGCAGCTATTACCAAGTCATCAGCATACATAACGTGGTTGAGCAATAGGGAGCCATCCCTTGACCGCACCCGGGCATCGATTAGCCTCCCATTATATCTGTACCATATGGAGATTCCCCCGGTACAGCTATTGAAGGCTTCACGAACTACGTGGTCAAAATAGATGTTAAATAATGTGGGAGCCAGAGGACATCCCTGTCGCACCCCAAGGTGTACAGGGAATGGCTCTGACTCCCGGCCACGTAGTTTTACCCGGGCCCGCTCACCATCATGAAGGTCCTTAATGATCGTGAGCAGAGGGTCAGGTACTCCAAAAGCACGAAGAACGACCCAGAGCCCAGGCCTACTGATGGTATCATAGGCCTTGACCAGGTCAATAAAGCAGAGATGTAGGTCTTGTTGGAATTCCCTACACCTCTGCTGTAGCAGACGGACAGAAAATATGGCATCTGTGCAGGACCGCCCTTTCCTGAAACCGCATTGGGGCTCCGCAAGCCTCTCCTCAGCGTGCCTGGCAAGGCGATGCTGAATAATTCTTGCCAGGACCTTTCCCGGCACACTGAGGAGTGAGATGCCCCTGTAGTTGTTACAGTCTGTGCGGTCCCCCTTCTTAAAAAGGGGGACCACCAGGGCATCCTTCCAATCCTGCGGAACCCGTCCAGTGGTCCAGACTGTTGTTATGATGTCATATAGGGCAGTCTGTGCACAAACGCCACCCTCCCTCAGCATTTCGCTTGGGAGATCATCTCTGCCCGCTGCCTTTCCTGGTCTCAGACTCCGGATCGCCTTCAATACTTCCTCAGCAGATGGCACCTCAGCCAGCCACTCACAGGGGGTGACTTCATCCAATATTTGAGGCACCGCAGCCTCAGCAGGGTCATCCTCACTTTGTGCCACGATGTTTTCCTGGCTGTGGGATTTTCCCTCCCCCAGGACCTCACAGAAATGCTCAGCAAATCTGCGAACCTGTTCTTGGGGGTCGGAAATTGGATCACCGTTTTTTCCCCTAATGATGGTAATAGGTGTGGCGCTGCAGGTTACTTTTTTGATGGAGTTAAATAGCGATTTGTGATCACGGGCCACTGAGGCAGACTCCATCTCCTCAGCAACCCGCGACCACCACCCATCCTTGCAGCGCCTCACGGCTCTCCGAACCTCCGAGCGAAGGCTGCGGTAAGCCTCCTCATTCTCTGACGTGGGATTCTGTAGCCGATGACAGTGGGCCTGTCGCTTTTTCTCAACCATCCTGAACAACTCCTCTGTCATCCAGGGTGTCTGGGGAGGTCTGGACCGCGTACCCAAAGCAGCCATTGCAGCTGCATGAGTCACAGTCCTAAACCTCGCCCATTTACCCTCGACATCAGGAGGAGTCGGGGACGATGCCAATCCCAGCCGCAAGCGATGATGAAATTCTCGCTTGCAACTTTCATCAGATAACTGAGACCAGGCCACTTTAGGTTGGAATGGGGTCCTGGGTGTACACCCACCACCGGAGTGGAAGAATGGCAGGCGCATCTTACAGATGACTAGTCGATGGTCAGTGGGCAGATCAGCTCCACGGTAGGTCCTGGTGTCAAGGACATGGGCTCGCATTCGCTGGTCCGTCACTATGTAGTCCAGCAGATGTTCTTGCTTGTACCCGGCATGCATCCATGATGTTGTGTGGATGCGCCGATGCCGGAACAGCGTGTTGGTAATTACAAGCCCATGGGCTGCACAAACATTTAGCAGCCTCCTGCCGTTGTTATTGAGCTGATCTGGCCCATGCCTTCCAATCACTCCAGACCAGGTGCCAGCATCATGACCAACTCGGGCATTGAAGTCACCCAACAAGATGACTCTATCCCGAAGGGCCACTTTAGCCAGCACCTGTTACAGGAGGTCATAGAAGGCATCTGACTCATCGGCCTTGCCTGCATCCCTCCACGGATGTTCATCTTCGATGGGGGCATAAGTAACCACGACCACCACTCCTCGCCTCCGGTTGATGGAAAGGCGAGCCCAAAGTAGCCTGGGGCTTACAGCTTCCCACACCTCACCGCCACGCTCCCACGCCCCCTTCATTCTTTTGTTCAGAGGAAGAGCCACACCCTGTTGTTTGGCAGTCTGCTGCCCCGAGTAGAAGGAGCCAGAGCCGGTCCACCGGACCTCCTGAATGCCACAGAGAGCCAGGCGGTACCGGTCCAGCTCCCGACAGAGGAGTGGCAGCCTCTCCTCCGCAGTGAGCGTTCGAACATTCCACGTGGCCACCCGTAGTGGCTTTTCGTTGTTTCTGGAGGAGCCCCGAGGGTAGATATTCAATCTCCTGGCTCCGCCAATTGGGGTTTGGCCAGGAGACGTCATAGACGCCTGTCCCCCCGGGGCCTCCGGCACAAGCTTATTAGTTACATATTTTAGATGTGGTTTAGTGGTAATTTATTGAAGGTGGAGGGGTTACCACCACCATCACCATCACCACCACCATCACCACCACCATCACCACCACCATCACCACCACCACCACCATCACCACCACCACCAACACCATCACCATTTGCAGTAGCAATGTCTCCCATATGGCCCCGTGTCTCCCCGTGTCTCCCCCGTGTCTCGCCGTGTCTTCCCCGTGTCTCCCCCGTGTCTCCCCGTGTCTCCCCCGTGTCTCCCCCGTGTCTCCCCCGTGTCTCCCCGTGTCTCCCCCGTCTCTCCCCGTGTCTCCCCGTGTCTCCCCCCGTGTCTCCCCCCGTGTCTCCCCCTGTCCCCCCGTGTCTCCCCCCGTGTCTCCCCCCGTGTCTCACCGTGATCTCCGCCATCTCCCCGTGTCTCCCCGTGTCTCCCCCCCGTGTCTCCCCCCATGTCTCCCCGTGTCTCCCCCCGTGTCTCCCCCCGTGTCTCACCGTGATCTCCGCCATCTCCCCGTGTCTCACCCCGTGTCTCCCCCCCGTGTCTCCCCCCGTGTCTCCCCGCCGTGTCTCACCGTGATCTCCGCCATCTCCCCGTGTCTCCCCGTGTCTCCCCGTGTCTCCCCCGTCTCTCCCCGTGTCTCCCCCGTGTCTCCCCCCGTGTCTCCCCCCGTGTCTCCCCCTGTCCCCCCGTGTCTCCCCCCGTGTCTCCCCCCGTGTCTCACCGTGATCTCCGCCATCTCCCCGTGTCTCCCCGTGTCTCCCCCCCGTGTCTCCCCCCATGTCTCCCCGTGTCTCCCCCCCGTGTCTCCCCCCATGTCTCCCCGTGTCTCCCCCCGTGTCTCCCCCCGTGTCTCACCGTGATCTCCGCCATCTCCCCGTGTCTCACCCCGTGTCTCCCCCCCGTGTCTCACCGTGATCTCCGCCATCTCCCCGTGTCTCCCCGTGTCTCCCCGTGTCTCCCCCGTCTCTCCCCGTGTCTCCCCCGTGTCTCCCCCGTGTCTCACCGTGATCTCCGCCATCTCCCCGTGTCTCACCCCGTGTCTCCCCCCCGTGTCTCACCGTGATCTCCGCCATCTCCCCGTGTCTCCCCGTGTCTCCCCGTGTCTCCCCCGTCTCTCTCCGTGTCTCCCCCCGTGTCTCTCCCCGTGTCTCCCCCCGTGTCTCCCCCCGTGTCTCACCGTGATCTCCGCCATCTCCCCGTAGACCCCCTGTTCAAGCCGTGTCTCCACGTCCACGAGTCTCAGCGTCTCCTCCAGCAGCTGTCTCACGCTCGCGTCCATCTCCCGAGACAGCAGAGACCGCGGCAGTGCGGACATCGTCCTCCCCGTGTCTCCCCGTGTCTCCGCGTCTCCACGTGTCTCCGCGTCTCCCCGTGTCTCCCCTTCTCCCCGCGTCTCAGCGCTTTGGGGTGTCTCCGTGTCTCCCCGTGTCCCCGGATCTCCCCGTGTCTCCGTGTCTCCACGTGTCTCCCCTTCTCCCCGTGTCTCAGCGTCTCCACGTGTCCCCGCGTCTCCCCGTGTCCCCGCGTCTCCCCGTGTCTCCGCTTCTCCCCGTGTCTCAGCGTCTCCCCGTGTCTCAGCGTCTCCCCGTGTCCCCGCGTCTCCCCGTGTCCCCGCGTCTCCCCGTGTCCCCGCGTCTCCCCGTGTCTCGGACGCGGACAGCTTCCCGATGGCCAACACGAGCCACAGACGTGTCTCTGCATCGCATCTCCCCCCCGTGTCTCCCCCCGTGTCTCCCCCCGCGTCTCGTCCCCCGCGTGTCTCCCCCCGTGTCCGCGTGTCCGTGTCTCCCAGGAGGACACGGGTGAGGTGGAGACGCGCCTCACGCACCGATTCTCTCCCCAAGGTCGGACAGAACTCCCCCAGCGTCTGCGGGGAGACACACGGAGGAGAGACGCGGAGGAGAGACAGAAACACAGAGACACGGGGAGACACGGAGGAGACGCGGGGAGACACGGAGGGGAGACACGGGGAGACACGGAGGGGAGACATGGAGGAGACGCGGAGAGACACAGGGATTCAAGGGGAGACATGGGGAGACACAGAGACACGGAGAAAGACACGGGGAGACACGGAGGAGACACGGAGGAGACGCGGAAAAGAGACACGGGGAGACACAGAGACACAGAGACACAGAGACACGGGGAGACACGGAGGAGACGCGGGGAGACACGGGGAGACGCGGGGAGACGCGGGGAGACACAGGGATTCAAGGGGAGACATGGGGAGACACAGAGACACGGAGAAAGACGCGGGGGGACACGGAGGAGACACGGAGGAGACAGGGGGAGACACGGAGGAGACACGGAGGAGACACGGGGAGACACAGAGACACGGGGATTCAAGGGGAGACACGGGGAGACACAGAGAGACACGGGGAGACACGGGGAGACGCGGGGAGATGCGGGGAGACACGGAGATTCACGGGGAGACACAGAGACATGGAGAAAGACACGGGGAGACACGGGGAGACACGGGGAGAGACGGGGAGACGCGGGGAGACGCTGGGAGACACGGGGAGACACGGGGATTCAAGGGGAGACATGGGGAGACACAGAGACACGGGGAGACACAGAGAAAGACACGGGGAGACACGGGGAGAGACATCGGGGGAGACACGGGGGGAGACACGGGGAGACACGGGGAGAGACACCGGGGGAGACACGGGGAGAGACACGGGGAGACACGGGGACAGACGGAGACATGGGGAGACACGGGGAGACACGGGGAGAGATAGAGACATGGAGAGAGAGAGGGAGACAGACAGAAAGACAGGGAGACAGACAGGGAGACAGGGAGACAGAGAGACAGGGAGACAGGGAGGGGGACAGGGGGACAGACAGACAGACAGGGAGACAGACAGGGAGACAGACAGACAGAGAGACAGGGAGACGTACCCAGGCAATGAGACGCAGGAGACGTGGAGACAGGGGGACAGGGAGACGTGGAGACAGGGAGACAGGGAGACGTGGAGACAGGGAGACAGGGAGATGTGGAGACAGGGGGACAGGGAGATGTGGAGACAGGGGGACAGGGAGATGTGGAGACAGGGAGACAGGGAGATGTGGAGACAGGGAGACAGGGAGACAGACAGACAGAGAGACAGGGAGACAGACAGGGAGACGGAGAGACAGGGAGACGTACCCAGGCAATGAGACGCAGGAGACGTGGAGACAGGGGGACAGGGAGACGTGGAGACAGGGAGACAGGGAGACGTGGAGACAGGGAGACAGGGAGATGTGGAGACAGGGAGACAGGGAGATGTGGAGACAGGGAGACAGGGAGATGTGGAGACAGGGAGACAGGGAGATGTGGAGACAGGGGGACAGGGAGACGTGGAGACAGGGGGACAGGGAGATGTGGAGACAGGGAGACAGGGAGATGTGGAGACAGGGAGACAGGGAGACGTGGAGACAGGGAGACAGGGAGATGTGGAGACAGGGGGACAGGGAGATGTGGAGACAGGGAGACAGGGAGACAGGGGGACAGGGAGA
>NW_027423705.1:265184-272684 GCF_048934315.1 Petromyzon marinus | reverse complement strand
GACAGAGACACACATACAGAGACACATACAGAGACACACACAGACACAGAGACACACGCAGAGAGACACACACAGACACAGACACACGCAAGAGACACACACAGAGACACACACACACAGAGACACACGCAGAGAGACACACACAGACATACACAGAGACAGACACAGAGACACACACACAGAGACACACACAGAGACACACACAGATACACAGTGAGTGAGGGGGTGGGTGAGTGGGTGGGTGAGTGAGTGAATGTGAGTGAGTGAGTTGGTGAGTGAGTTGGTGAGTGGGTGAGTGAGTTGGTGAGTGAGTGAGTGAGTTGGTGAGTGAGTGAGTGGGTGAGTGACTGAGTGAGTGAGTGAGTGGGTGTGTGAGTGAGTGAGTGGGTGAGTGACTGAGTGAGTGTATAGGTGAGTGAGTGAGTCTCCCCTCACCACCCTCGCCGTGCTGGTGAGCGGCTGGTGAGTGTAGAGGGTGAGTGAGGCTGACCTCGGCGTGGCTGGGTGAGTGACTGAGTGAGTGAGTGACTGAGTGACTGTGTGAGTGAGTGTGTGAGTGAGTGACTGTGTGAGTGACTGAGTGTATGAGTGACTGAGTGGGTGAGTGAGTGTGTGAGTGAGTGACTGTGTGAGTGAGTGAGTGAGTGACTGACTGAGTGAGTGGGTGAGTGTGTGAGTGTGCCCTCACCATCCTCACCATGCTGGTGAGCGGCTGGTGAGCGTAGAGGGTGAGTGAGGTTGATCTCGGCCTGACTGAGTGAGTGACTGTGTGAGTGAGTGACTGAGTGTATAGGTGAGTGACTGTATGGGTGAGTGAGTGACTGAGTGAGTGGGTGAGTGACTGTGTGAGTGAGTGTATAGGTGAGTGAGTGAGTGACTGAGTGAGTGACTGAGTGACTGAGTGAGTCTCTCCTCACCATCCTCGCCGTGCTGGTGAGCGGCTGGTGAGCGTAGAGGGTGAGTGAGGCTGACCTCGGCCTGGCTGGGTGAGTGAGTGTATGAGTGAGTGACTGAGTGGGTGAGTGGGTGAGTGAGTGGGTGGGTGGGTGAGTGTGTGAGTGAGTGTATGAGTGTATGAGTGTATGAGTGACTGTGTGAGTGACTGAGTGACTGAGTGAGTGAGTGTATAGGTGAGTGGGTGAGTGGGTGAGTGTCTCCTCACCATCCTCGCCGTGCTGGTGAGCGGCTGGTGAGCGTAGAGGGTGAGTGACCTCTGCCTGGCTGGGTGAGTGAGTGAGTGTATGAGTGACTGAGTGAGTGAGTGGGTGAGTGGGTGAGTGGGTGAGTGACTGAGTGACTGTGTGAGTGAGTGGGTGAGTGACTGTGTGAGTGAGTGAGTGACTGAGTGACTGTGTGAGTGAGTGGGTGAGTGACTGTGTGAGTGAGTGTATGAGTGTATGAGTTACTGTGTGAGTGACTGAGTGACTGAGTGAGTGAGTGTATAGGTGAGTGAGTGTGTGAGTGTCTCCTCACCATCGTCTCCGTGCTGGTGAGTGGCTGGTGAGCGTAGAGGGTGAGTGAGGCTGACCTCGGCCTGGCTGGGTGAGTGAGTGGTGAGTGAGTGAGTGAGTGACTGAGTGACTGAGTGACTGTGTGAGTGAGTGACTGTGTGAGTGAGTGAGTGGGTGAGTGAGTGAGTGAGTGGGTGAGTGAGTGAGTGGGTGAGTGAGTGAGTGAGTGGGTGAGTGAGTGTATGAGTGAGTGAGTGAGTGACTGTGTGAGTGAGTGAGTGACTGTGTGAGTGAGTGAGTGGGTGAGTGAGTGAGTGAGTGACTGAGTGGGTGAGTGACTGAGTGAGTGACTGAATGACTGAGTGAGTGATTGAGTGAGTGACTGAGTGGGTGAGTGACTGTGTGAGTGAGTGAGTGACTGAGTGAGTGACTGAATGACTGAGTGAGTGATTGAGTGAGTGACTGAATGACTGAGTGAGTGATTGAGTGAGTGACTATATGAGTGACTGAGTGTATGAGTGACTGAGTGAGTGAGTCTCTCCTCACCATCCTCGCCGTAGTGGTGAGCGGCTGGTGAGCGTAGAGGGTGAGTGAGGCTGACCTCGGCCTGGCTGGGTGAGTGAGTGAGTGACTGAGTGACTGAGTGGGTGAGTGAGTGACTGAGTGAGTGACTGAGTGAGTGGGTGAGTGACTGAGTGACTGTGTGAGTGAGTGACTGAGTGACTGTGTGAGTGAGTGAGTGTATAGGTGAGTGAGTGAGTGAGTGACTGAGTGACTGAGTGGGTGAGTGAGTGACTGAGTGAGTGACTGAGTGAGTGGGTGAGTGACTGTGTGAGTGAGTGACTAAGTGAGTGACTGAGTGACTGTATGAGTGAGTGACTGTGTGAGTGAGTGAGTGAGTCTCCCCTCACCATCGTCTCCGTGCTGGTGAGCGGCTGGTGAGCGTAGAGGGTGAGTGAGGCTGACCTCGGCCTGGCTGGGTTAGTGAGTGAGTGAGTGGCTGACTGACTGAGTGACTGAGTGAGTGACTGAGTGACTGACTGAGTGACTGTGTGAGTGAGTGAGTGACTGAGTGAGTGAGTGAGTGTATGAGTGAGTGAGTGACTGAGTGACTGAGTGACTGTATGAGTGAGTGAGTGAGTGTATAGGTGAGTGGGTGAGTGTCTCCTCACCATCCTCGCCGTGCTGGTGAGTGGCTGGTGAGCGTAGTGGGTGAGTGAGGCTGACCTTGGCCTGGCTGGGTGAGTGAGTGAGTGGGTGAGTGGGTGACTGAGTGAGTGACTGAGTGAATAGGTGAGTGACTGAGTGAGTGTGTGAGTGAGTGACTGAGTGAGTGAGTGGGTGAGTGAGTGGGTGAGTGAGTGAGTGGGTGAGTGAGTGACTGAGTGAGTGAGTGGGTGAGTGAGTGACTGAGTGACTGAGTGAGTGAGTGAGTGACTGAGTGAGTGAGTGACTGAGTGTATAGGTGAGTGACTGAGTGACTGAGTGAGTGAGTGACTGAGTGAGTGAGTGACTGAGTGAGTGAGTGACTGAGTGAGTCTCCCCTCACCATCCTCGCCGTGCTGGTGAGCAGCTGGTGAGCGTAGAGGGTGAGTGAGGCTGATCTCGGCCTGGCTGGGTGAGTGAGTGTGTGAGTGAGTGAGTGACTGTATGAGTGAGTGACTGTGTGAGTGAGTGAGTGAGTGACTGTGTGAGTGAGTGACTGTGTAGGTGAGTGACTGAGTGTATGAGTGAGTGGCTGAGTGACTGAGTGGGGTGAGTGACTGAGTGAGTGAGTGACTGTGTAAGTGAGTGACTGAGTGTATGAGTGAGTGGCTGAGTGACTGAGTGGGGTGAGTGACTGAGTGAGTGAGTGACTGAGTGACTGAGTGAGTGACTGAGTGAGTGAGTGACTGAGTGAGTGAATGAGTGACTGAGTGAGTGTATGAGTGACTGAGTGAGTGAGTGTATAGGTGAGTGACTGAGTGACTGACTGAGTGAGTGACTGAATGGGTGAGTGGGTGAGTGAGTGTATGAGTGAGTGAGTGAGTGACTGAGTGAGTGAGTGAGTGACTGACTGAGTGACTGTATGAGTGAGTGACTGAGTGAGTGACTGAGTGAGTGTATGAGTGAGTGTGTGAGTGAATGAGTGAGTGACTGACTGAGTGACTGGGTGAGTGACTGAGTGGGTGAGTGAGTGACTGAGTGACTGTGTGAGTGAGTGGGTGAGTGACTGAGTGGGTGAGTGAGTGACTGTGTGAGTGACTGAGTGGGTGAGTGAGTGAGTCTCCCCTCACCATCCTCGCCGTGCTGGTGAGCGGCTGGTGAGCGTAGAGGGTGAGTGAGGCTGACCTCGGCCTGGCTGGGTGAGTGAGTGAGTGACTGTGTGAGTGACTGGGTGAGTGAGTGTATAGGTGAGTGACTGAGTGACTGACTGAGTGAGTGGGTGAGTGTATAGGTGAGTGACTGAGTGAGTGAGTGTATAGGTGAGTGAGTGAATCTCTCCTCACCATCGTCACCGTGCTGGTGAGTGGCTGGTGAGCGTAGAGGGTGAGTGAGGCTGACCTCGGCCTGCCTGGGTGAGTGAGTGACTGGGTGAGTGACTGAGTGGGTGAGTGAGTGAGTGTATGAGTGAGTGAGTGACTGAGTGAGTGAGTGAGTGGATGAGTGAGTGAGTGTATGAGTGAGTGAGTGGGTGAGTGAGTGAGTGACTGAGTGAGTGAGTGACTGAGTGACTGAGTGGGTGAGTGACTGAGTGACTGAGTGAGTCTCTCCTCACCATCCTCGCCGTAGTGGTGAGCGGCTGGTGAGCGTAGAGGGTGAGTGAGGCTGACCTCGGCCTGCCTGGGTGAGTGAGTGACTGAGTGAGTGACTGAGTGTATAGGTGAGTGACTGAGTGAGTGAGTGTATAGGTGAGTGGGTGAGTGTATAGGTGAGTGTATAGGTGAGTGGGTGAGTCTCTCCTCACCATCCTCGCCGTAGTGGTGAGCGGCTGGTGAGCGTAGAGGGTGAGTGAGGCTGACCTCGGCCTGGCTGGGTGAGTGAGTGTATGAGTGAGTGAGTGACTGACTGAGTGAGTGAGTGACTGTGTGAGTGAGTGTATAGGTGAGTGTATAGGTGAGTGTGTGAGTGTCTCCTCACCATCCTCGCCGTAGTGGTGAGTGGCTGGTGAGCGTAGAGGGTGAGTGAGGCTGACCTCGGCCTGGCGGGTGAGTGAGTGTGTGAGTGACTGAGTGTATAGGTGAGTGACTGAGTGAGTGACTGAGTGTATAGGTGAGTGACTGAGTGAGTGAGTGTATAGGTGAGTGGGTGAGTGTCTCCTCACCATCCTCGCTGTGCTGGTGAGCGGCTGGTGAGCGTAGAGGGTGAGTGAGGCTGACCTCGGCCTGGCTGGGTGAGTGTATGAGTGAGTGTGTGAGTGTGTGAGTGAGTGACTGAGTGACTGAGTGACTGTATGAGTGAGTGACTGAGTGTATAGGTGAGTGAGTGACTGAGTGAGTGACTGAGTGACTGAGTGACTGTATGAGTGACTGAGTGTATAGGTGAGTGTATAGGTGAGTGGGTGAGTGTCTCCTCACCATCCCTCGCCGTGCTGGTGAGAGGCTGGTGAGCGTAGAGGGTGAGTGAGGCTGACCTCGGCCTGCCTGGGTGAGTGAGTGAGTGGGTGAGTGAGTGTATAGGTGAGTGACTGAGTGACTGTGTGAGTGAGTGAGTGACTGAGTGTATAGGTGAGTGAGTGACTGAGTGAGTCTCCCCTCACCATCCTCGCTGTGCTGGTGAGTGGCTGGTGAGCGTAGAGGGTGAGTGAGGCTGACCTCGGCCTGGCTGGGTTAGTGAGTGTGTGAGTGAGTGACTGAGTGACTGTGTGAGTGAGTGAGTGACTGTGTGAGTGAGTGACTGAGTGTATAGGTGAGTGAGTGACTGAGTGACTGAGTGAGTGAGTGAGTGTATGAGTGAGTGAGTGACTGAGTGACTGTATGAGTGAGTGAGTGACTGAGTGAGTGGGTGAGTGTCTCCTCACCATCCTCGCCGTAGTGGTGAGCGGCTGGTGAGCGTAGAGGGTGAGTGAGGCTGACCTCGGCCTGCCTGGGTGAGTGAGTGTATGAGTGAGTGAGTGACTGACTGAGTGAGTGAGTGACTGAGTGTATAGGTGAGTGACTGAGTGAGTGAGTGTATAGGTGAGTGACTGAGTGACT
Organism: Petromyzon marinus; assembly: GCF_048934315.1. Classification (NCBI taxonomy): domain Eukaryota; kingdom Metazoa; phylum Chordata; class Hyperoartia; order Petromyzontiformes; family Petromyzontidae; genus Petromyzon; species Petromyzon marinus. Next base: position 267,058 of record NW_027423705.1, on the reverse strand, counting down.
GAGTGAGTGACTGAGTGGGTGAGTGGGTGAGTGTCTCCTCACCATCGTCTCCGTGCTGGTGAGTGGCTGGTGAGCGTAGAGGGTGAGTGAGGCTGACCTCGGCCTGCCTGGGTGAGTGAGTGAGTGGGTGAGTGAGTGGCTGAGTGAGTGAGTGACTGAGTGTATAGGTGAGTGACTGAGTGAGTGAGTGGGTGAGTGTCTCCTCACCATCGTCTCCGTGCTGGTGAGTGGCTGGTGAGCGTAGAGGGTGAGTGAGGCTGACCTCGGCCTGGCTGGGTGAGTGAGTGAGTGTATGAGTGACTGAGTGACTGAGTGAGTGACTGGGTGAGTGACTGAGTGGGTGAGTGAGTGAGTGTATGAGTGAGTGAGTGACTGAGTGAGTGAGTGGGTGAGTGGGTGAGTGTCTCCTCACCATCGTCTCCGTGCTGGTGAGTGGCTGGTGAGCGTAGAGGGTGAGTGAGGCTGACCTCGGCCTGGCTGGGTGAGTGACTGAGTGAGTGAGTGTATAGGTGAGTGACTGAGTGACTGTATGAGTGAGTGAGTGTATAGGTGAGTGGGTGAGTGTCTCTCCTCACTATCCTCGCTGTGCTGGTGAGCGGCTGGTGAGCGTAGAGGGTGAGTGAGGCTGACCTCGGCCTGGCTGGGTGAGTGAGTGGGTGAGTGAGTGAGTGACTGAGTGAGTGAATGAGTGTGTGAGTGAGTGAGTGAGTGTGTGAGTGACTGAGTGAGTGAGTGACTGAGTGGGTGAGTGAGTGGGTGAGTGAGTGAGTTGGTGAGTGAGTGACTGAGTGAGTGAGTGGGTGAGTGGGTGAGTGTCTCCTCACCATCCTCGCCGTGCTGGTGAGTGGCTGGTGAGCGTAGAGGGTGAGTGAGGCTGACCTCGGCCTGGCTGGGTGAGTGAGTGAGTGAGTGACTGTGTGAGTGAGTGTATAGGTGAGTGTATAGGTGAGTGGGTGAGTGACTGAGTGAGTGTCTCCTCACCATCGTCACCGTGCTGGTGAGTGGCTGGTGAGCGTAGAGGGTGAGTGAGGCTGACCTCGGCCTGGCTGGGTGAGTGAGTGAGTGAGTGACTGTATGAGTGAGTGAGTGTATAGGTGAGTGACTGAGTGACTGAGTGAGTGACTGAGTGAGTGAGTGACTGAGTGAGTCTCTCCTCACCATCGTCTGGTGAGCGTAGAGGGTGAGTGAGGCTGACCTCGGCCTGGCTGGGTGAGTGAGTGAGTGTGTGAGTGAGTGACTGAGTGACTGTATGAGTGAGTGAGTGGGTGAGTGTATAGGTGAGTGTATAGGTGAGTGGGTGAGTGTCTCCTCACCATCGTCACCGTGCTGGTGAGTGGCTGGTGAGCGTAGAGGGTGAGTGAGGCTGACCTCGGCCTGGCTGGGTGCTGTTCGTCCACCATCCACCTGCAGCACCTGGGACAGCGTCTCCACCAACCAGCACGGACACTCACAGAACGTGGGGGAGGGGGGGGGGCACGGGGAGGGGGGAGGGGGAGGAGCCACGCGGAGGGGGGGGGAGAGGGAGGGGGGAGGGGCCACGGGGAGGGGGGGGAGGGGCCACGGGGAGGGGGGGGAGGGATAGGGGGGAGGGGCCCTGGCAGGGTCAAGGTTGAACTCTGAGCCGTCTACACAGCAGCTGGAGAGAGATGGAGAGAGAGATGGTGGTGGTGATGGTGGTGGTGGTGGTGATGGTGGTGATGGTGGTGATGGTGGTGATGGTGGTGATGGTGGTGATGGTGGTGGTGGTGATGGTGGTGGTGGTGATGGTGATGGTGGTGATGGTGGTGGTGGTGGTGATGGTGGTGGTGATGGTGGTGGTGGTGATGGTGGTGGTGGTGGTGATGGTGGTGATGGTGGTGATGGTGGTGGTGATG
>NW_027423705.1:140184-260184 GCF_048934315.1 Petromyzon marinus | reverse complement strand
AGTGGGGAGAGGGTGAGTGAGTGGGTGAGTGAGTGAGTGGGTGAGTGGGTGGGTGAGTGGGTGAGTGAGTGAGTGGGTGGGTGAGTGAGTGGGTGGGTGAGTGAGTGGGTGAGTGAGTGGGTGAGTGAGTGGGCGGGTGAGTGTGTGAGTGAGTTGGTGAGTGAGTGGGTGAGTGGGTGGGTGAGTGGGTGAGTGGGTGAGCAGTGGTGAGCACACGGCGGTGATGGTGAGGATACACTCGTAGAGCACACCTGGTGAGTGGGGAGAGGGTGAGTGGGTGGGTGAGTGAGTGAGTGAGTGGGTGGGTGAGTGAGTGGGTGGGTGAGTGAGTGGGTGAGTGAGTGGGTGAGTGAGTTGGTGAGTGAGTGGGTGAGTGGGTGGGTGGGTGAGTGAGTGGGTGAGCAGTGGTGAGCACACGGCGGTGATGGTGAGGATACACTCGTAGAGCACACCTGGTGAGTGGGGAGAGGGTGAGTGGGTGGGTGAGTGAGTGAGTGAGTGGGTGAGTGAGTGAGTGGGTGGGTGAGTGAGTGGGTGGGTGAGTGGGTGAGTGGGTGGGTGAGTGGGTGAGTGGGTGGGTGAGTGGGTGAGTGGGTGAGCAGTGGTGAGCACACGGCGGTGATGGTGAGGATACACTCGTAGAGCACACCTGGTGAGTGAGTGGGTGAGTGGGTGAGTGGGTGGATGAGTGAGTGGGTGAGTGGGTGGGTGGGTGAGTGGGTGGATGAGTGAGTGGGTGAGTGGGGGGTGAGTGGGTGAGTGGGTGAGTGAGTGAGTGAGTGGGTGGGTGGGTGAGTGAGTGAGTGGGTGAGTGAGTGTGTGGGTGAGTGAGTGGGTGAGTGGGGGGGTGAGTGGGTGAGTGGGTGAGTGAGTGAGTGAGTGGGTGGGTGGGTGAGTGAGTGAGTGGGTGAGTGAGTGAGTGGGTGAGTGAGTGGGTGAGTGAGTGAGTGGGTGAGTGAGTGGGTGAATGAGTGAGTGGGTGAGTGAGTGGGTGAGCAGTGGTGAGCACACGGCGGTGATGGTGAGGATACACTCGTAGAGCACACCTGGTGAGTGGGGAGAGGGTGAGTGGGTGGGTGAGTGAGTGAGTGAGTGGGTGAGTGAGTGAGTGAGTGGGTGAGTGGGTGGGTGAGTGTGTAGGTGAATGAGTGAGTGGGTGAGTGAGTGAGTGGGTGAGTGGGTGAGTGGGTGAGTGAGTGAGTGAGTGGGTGAGTGGGTGAGTGGGTGAGCAGTGGTGAGCACACGGCGGTGATGGTGAGGATACACTCGTAGAGCACACCTGGTGAGCGGGGAGAGGGTGAGTGGGTGGGTGAGTGGGTGGGTGAGTGAGTGGGTGAGTGAGTGGGTGGGTGAGTGAGTGGGTGAGTGAGTGAGTGGGTGGGTGGGTGGGTGAGTGAGTGAGTGGGTGAGTGAGTGAGTGAGTGGGTGGGTGAGTGAGTGAGTGGGTGAATGAGTGGGTGAGTGAGTGGGTGGGTGAGTGAGTGGGTGAGTGAGTGGGTGGGTGGGTGGGTGAGTGAATGGGTGGGTGGGTGAGTGGGTGAGTGGGTGGATGAGTGAGTGAGTGAGTGGGTGGGAGGGTGAGTGGGTGGATGAGTGAGTGGGTGAGTGGGGGGGTGAGTGGGTGAGTGGGTGAGTGAGTGAGTGAGTGGGTGGGTGGGTGGGTGAGTGAGTGAGTGGGTGAGTGAGTGGGTGAGTGAGTGGGTGAGTGAGTGGGTGAGTGAGTGAGTGGGTGAGTGAGTGAGTGGGTGAATGAGTGAGTGGGTGAGTGAGTGGGTGAGCAGTGGTGAGCACACGGCGGTGATGGTGAGGATACACTCGTAGAGCACACCTGGTGAGCGGGGAGAGGGTGAGTGGGTGAGTGAGTGGGTGGGTGAGTGAGTGGGTGAGTGAGTGGGTGGGTGAGTGAGTGGGTGGGTGAGTGAGTGGGTGGGTGGGTGGGTGAGTGAGTGAGTGGGTGAGTGAGTGAGTGAGTGGGTGGGTGAGTGAGTGAGTGGATGAATGAGTGGGTGAGTGAGTGGGTGGGTGAGTGAGTGGTGAGTGAGTGAGTGGGTGGGTGGGTGAGTGAATGGGTGGGTGGGTGAGTGGGTGAGTGGGTGGATGAGTGAGTGAGTGAGTGGGTGGGAGGGTGAGTGGGTGGATGAGTGAGTGGGTGAGTGGGGGGGTGAGTGGGTGAGTGGGTGAGTGAGTGAGTGGGTGGGTGGGTGAGTGAGTGAGTGGGTGAGTGAGTGAGTGGGTGAGTGAGTGGGTGAGTGAGTGAGTGGGTGAGTGAGTGAGTGGGTGAATGAGTGAGTGGGTGAGTGAGTGGGTGAGCAGTGGTGAGCACACGGCGGTGATGGTGAGGATACACTCGTAGAGCACACCTGGTGAGTGGGTGGGTGGGCAGTGGTGAGCACACGGCGGTGATGGTGAGGATACACTCGTAGAGTACACCTGGTGAGTGGGGAGAGGGTGAGTGGGTGGGTGAGTGAGTGAGTGAGAGTGAGTGGGTGAGTGAGTGAGTGAGTGGGTGAGTGGGTGGGTGAGTGTGTAGGTGAGTGAGTGAGTGAGTGGGTGAGTGAGTGAGTGGGTGAGTGGGTGAGTGAGTGAGTGAGTGGGTGAGTGGGTGAGTGGGTGAGCAGTGGTGAGCACACGGCGGTGATGGTGAGGATACACTCGTAGAGCACACCTGGTGAGCGGGGAGAGGGTGAGTGGGTGGGTGAGTGGGTGGGTGAGTGAGTGGGTGAGTGAGTGGGTGGGTGAGTGAGTGGGTGAGTGAGTGAGTGGGTGGGTGGGTGGGTGAGTGAGTGAGTGGGTGGGTGGGTGGGTGGGTGAGTGAGTGAGTGGGTGAGTGAGTGAGTGAGTGGGTGGGTGAGTGAGTGAGTGGGTGAATGAGTGGGTGAGTGAGTGGGTGGGTGAGTGAGTGGGTGAGTGAGTGAGTGAGTGGGTGGGTGGGTGGGTGAGTGAATGGGTGGGTGGGTGAGTGGGTGAGTGGGTGGATGAGTGAGTGAGTGAGTGGGTGAGTGGGTGGATGAGTGAGTGGGTGAGTGGGGGGGTGAGTGGGTGAGTGGGTGAGTGAGTGAGTGAGTGGGTGGGTGGGTGGGTGAGTGAGTGAGTGGGTGAGTGAGTGAGTGGGTGAGTGAGTGGGTGAGCAGTGGTGAGCACACGGCGGTGATGGTGAGGATACACTCGTAGAGTACACCTGGTGAGTGGGGAGAGGGTGAGTGGGTGGGTGAGTGAGTGAGTGAGTGGGTGAGTGAGTGAGTGAGTGGGTGAGTGGGTGGGTGAGTGTGTAGGTGAGTGAGTGAGTGAGTGGGTGAGTGAGTGAGTGGGTGAGTGGGTGAGTGAGTGAGTGAGTGGGTGAGTGGGTGAGTGGGTGAGCAGTGGTGAGCACACGGCGGTGATGGTGAGGATACACTCGTAGAGCACACCTGGTGAGCGGGGAGAGGGTGAGTGGGTGGGTGAGTGGGTGGGTGAGTGAGTGGGTGAGTGAGTGGGTGGGTGAGTGAGTGGGTGGGTGAGTGAGTGGGTGGGTGGGTGGGTGAGTGAGTGAGTGGGTGAGTGAGTGAGTGGGTGGGTGAGTGAGTGAGTGGGTGAATGAGTGGGTGAGTGAGTGGGTGGGTGAGTGAGTGGGTGAGTGAGTGAGTGGGTGGGTGGGTGAGTGAATGGGTGGGTGGGTGAGTGGGTGAGTGGGTGGATGAGTGAGTGAGTGAGTGGGTGGGAGGGTGAGTGGGTGGATGAGTGAGTGGGTGAGTGGGGGGTGAGTGGGTGAGTGGGTGAGTGAGTGAGTGGGTGAGTGAGTGAGTGGGTGAGTGAGTGGGTGAGTGAGTGAGTGGGTGAGTGAGTGAGTGGGTGAATGAGTGAGTGGGTGAGTGAGTGGGTGAGCAGTGGTGAGCACACGGCGGTGATGGTGAGGATACACTCGTAGAGCACACCTGGTGAGTGAGTGAGTGGGTGAGTGAGTGGGTGGGTGAGTGGGTGAGTGAGTGAGTGGGTGGGTGGGTGGGTGAGTGAGTGAGTGGGTGAGTGAGTGGGTGAGTGAGTGGGTGAGTGGGTGAGTGAGTGGGTGAGTGAGTGAGTGGGTGGGTTGGGTGAGTGGGTGGGTGGGTGAGTGGGTGAGTGGGTGAGTGAGTGGGTGAGTGAGTGAGTGGGTGGGTGGGTGAGTGGGTGGGTGAGTGAGTGGGTGAGTGAGTGGGTGGGTGGGTGAGTGGGTGGGTGGGTGAGTGAGTGAGTGGGTGAGTGGGTGAGTGAGTGGGTGAGTGAGTGAGTGAGTGGGTGAGTGAGTGGGTGAGTGAGGAGTGGGTGAGTGGGTGAGTGACTGAGTGAGTGAGTGAGTGGGTGAGTGAGTGGGTGAGTGGGTGAGTGAGTGGGTGAGTGGGTGAGTGAGTGAGTGAGTGGTGAGTGAGTGAGTGAGTGGGTGAGTGAGTGGGTGAGTGAGTGGGTGAGTGAGTGGGTGAGTGAGTGAGTGAGTGGGTGAGTGAGTGAGTGAGTGACCGAGTGAGTGAGTGAGTGGGTGAGTGAGTGGGTGAGTGAGTGAGTGAGTGGCTAAGTGGGTGAGTGGGTGAGTGAGTGAGTGAGTGGGTGAGTGAGTGGTGAGTGAGTGAGTGGGTGAGTGAGTGAGTGAGTGGGTGGGTGAGTGAGTGAGTGAGTGGGTGAGTGAGTGAGTGAGTGTGTGGTGAGTGAGTGAGTGTGTGGTGAGTGGCTAAGTGGGTGAGTGAGTGAGTGGTGAGTGAGTGAGTGGGTGAGTGGGTGAGTGAGTGGGTGAGTGAGTGGGTGAGTGAGTGGGTGAGTGAGTGGGTGAGTGAGTGAGTGGTGAGTGGTGAGTGAGTGAGTGGTGAGTGGTGAGTGAGTGGGTGAGTGAGTGAGTGAATGGGTGAGTGAGTGAGTGAGTGGGTGAGTGGTGAGTGGTGAGTGAGTGGGTGAGTGAGTGAGTGAATGGGTGAGTGAGTGGTGAGTGGTGTGTGAGTGAGTGAGTGGTGAGTGAGTGGTAGTGAGTGAGTGAGTGGGTGAGTGAGTGAGTGGGTGGGTGAGTGAGTGAGTGAGTGGGTGAGTGGTGAGTGAGTGAGTGAGTGGTGAGTGAGTGGTGAGTGGTGAGTGAGTGAGTGAGTGGTGAGTGAGTGGTGAGTGAGTGAGTGGTGGAGTGGGTGAGTGAGTGGGTGAGTGGTGAGAGAGTGGGTGAGTGAGTGAGTGGTGAGTGAGTGGGTGAGTGAGTGGTGAGTGAGTGGTGAGTGAGTGGTGAGTGAGTGGTGAGTGAGTGGTGAGTGAGTGGGTGAGTGGTGAGTGAGTGAGTGAGTGGGTGAGTGAGTGAGTGAGTGGGTGAGTGAGTGGTGAGTGAGTGGTGAGTGAGTGGGTGAGTAAGTGAGTGGTGAGTGGGTGAGTGGGTGAGTGAGTGGTGAGTGAGTGGGTGAGTGAGTGGGTGAGTGAGTGAGTGAGTGGTGAGTGAGTGAGTGGGTGAGTGAGTGGTGAGTGAGTGAGTGAGTGGTGAGTGGGTGAGTGAGTGGTGAGTGAGTGAGTGAGTGGTGGTGGGTGAGTGGTGAGTGAGTGAGTTGGTGAGTGAGGAGTGAGTGGTGAGTGAGTGAGTGAGTGGTGAGTGAGTGAGTGAGTGGTGAGTGGTGAGTGAGTGAGTGAGTGGTGAGTGAGTGAGTGGTGAGTGAGTGGTGAGTGAGTGAGAGGTGAGTGGGTGGGTGAGTGGGTGAGTGGAGTGAGTGAGTGGGTGGGTGAGTGAGTGGGTGAGTGAGTGAGTGAGTGGGTGAGTGAGTGAGTGAGTGGGTGAGTGGGTGAGTGAGTGAGTGGTGGGTGAGTGAGTGAGTGGGTGAGTGAGTGGGTGAGTGAGTGGGTGAGTGAGTGAGTGAGTGGGTGAGTGAGTGGGTGAGTGGGTGAGTGAGTGAGAGGGTGAGTGGGTGGGTGGGTGAGTGAGTGAGTGAGTGGGTGAGTGAGTGGGTGAGTGGGTGAGTGAGTGAGTGAGTGGGTGAGTGAGTGGGTGGGTGAGTGGGTGAGTGGGTGGGTGAGTGGGTGGAGTGAGTGAGTGAGTGGGTGAGTGGGTGAGCAGTGGTGAGCACACGGCGGTGATGGTGAGGATACACTCGTAGAGTACACCTGGTGAGCGGGAGAGGGTGAGTGGGTGGGTGAGTGAGTGGGTGGGTGAGTGGGTGAGTGAGTGGGTGAGTGAGTGGGTGAGCGGGGAGAGGGTGAGTGGGTGAGTGAGTGGGTGAGTGAGTGAGTGGGTGAGTGGGTGAGTGGGTGGGTGAGTGAGTGAGTGAGTGGGTGAGTGGGTGAGTGGGTGGGTGGGTGGGTGAGTGGGTGGATGAGTGAGTGGTGAGTGAGTGGGTGGGTGAGTGGGTTAGTGAGTGGGTGAGTGGGTGGGTGGGTGGGTGAGTGGGTGAGTGGGTGAGTGGGTGGGTGAGTGAGTGGGTGAGTGGGTGAGTGGGTGGGTGAGTGAGTGAGTGGGTGGGTGAGTGGGTGAGTGGTGAGTGGGTGAGTGAGTGGGTGAGTGAGTTGGTGAGCAGTGGTGAGCACACGGCGGTGATGGTGAGGATACACTCGTAGAGCACACCTGGTGAGTGAGTGAGTGGGTGAGTGAGTGGGTGGGTGAGTGGGTGAGTGAGTGAGTGGGTGGGTGGGTGGGTGGGTGAGTGAGTGAGTGGGTGAGTGAGTGGGTGAGTGAGTGGGTGAGTGGGTGAGTGAGTGGGTGAGTGAGTGAGTGGGTGGGTGGGTGAGTGGGTGGGTGGGTGAGTGGGTGAGTGGGTGAGTGAGTGAGTGGGTGAGTGAGTGAGTGGGTGGGTGGGTGAGTGGGTGGGTGAGTGAGTGGGTGAGTGAGTGGGTGGGTGGGTGAGTGGGTGGGTGGGTGAGTGAGTGAGTGGGTGAGTGGGTGAGTGAGTGGGTGAGTGAGTGAGTGAGTGGGTGAGTGAGTGGGTGAGTGAGTGAGTGGGTGAGTGGGTGAGTGACTGAGTGAGTGAGTGAGTGGGTGAGTGAGTGGGTGAGTGGGTGAGTGAGTGGGTGAGTGGGTGAGTGAGTGAGTGAGTGGGTGAGTGAGTGGGTGAGTGAGTGGGTGAGTGAGTGGGTGAGTGAGTGGGTGAGTGAGTGAGTGAGTGGGTGAGTGAGTGAGTGAGTGACTGAGTGAGTGAGTGAGTGGGTGAGTGAGTGGGTGAGTGAGTGAGTGAGTGGCTAAGTGGGTGAGTGGGTGAGTGAGTGAGTGAGTGGGTGAGTGAGTGGTGAGTGAGTGAGTGAGTGGGTGAGTGAGTGAGTGAGTGGGTGGGTGAGTGAGTGAGTGAGTGGGTGAGTGAGTGAGTGAGTGTGTGGTGAGTGAGTGAGTGTGGTGAGTGGCTAAGTGGGTGAGTGGGTGAGTGAGTGAGTGGTGAGTGAGTGAGTGGGTGAGTGGGTGAGTGAGTGGGTGAGTGAGTGGGTGAGTGAGTGGGTGAGTGAGTGGGTGAGTGAGTGAGTGGTGAGTGGTGAGTGAGTGAGTGGTGAGTGGTGAGTGAGTGGGTGAGTGAGTGAGTGAATGGGTGAGTGAGTGAGTGAGTGGGTGAGTGGTGAGTGGTGAGTGAGTGGGTGAGTGAGTGAGTGAATGGGTGAGTGAGTGGTGAGTGGTGAGTGAGTGAGTGAGTGGTGAGTGAGTGGTGAGTGAGTGAGTGAGTGGGTGAGTGAGTGAGTGGGTGGGTGAGTGAGTGAGTGGGTGAGTGGTGAGTGAGTGAGTGAGTGGTGAGTGAGTGGTGAGTGGTGAGTGAGTGAGTGGTGAGTGAGTGGTGAGTGAGTGAGTGGTGAGTGGGTGAGTGAGTGGGTGAGTGGTGAGAGAGTGGGTGAGTGAGTGAGTGAGTGGTGAGTGAGTGGGTGAGTGAGTGGTGAGTGAGTGGTGAGTGAGTGGTGAGTTGTGAGTGAGTGGTGAGTGAGTGGGTGAGTGGTGAGTGAGTGAGTGAGTGGGTGAGTGAGTGATTGAGTGGGTGAGTGAGTGGTGAGTGAGTGGTGAGTGAGTGGGTGAGTAAGTGAGTGGTGAGTGGGTGAGTGGGTGAGTGAGTGGTGAGTGAGTGGGTGAGTGAGTGGGTGAGTGAGTGAGTGAGTGGTGAGTGAGTGAGTGGGTGAGTGAGTGGTGAGTGAGTGAGTGAGTGGTGAGTGGGTGAGTGAGTGGTGAGTGAGTGAGTGAGTGGTGAGTGGGTGAGTGGTGAGTGAGTGAGTGAGGTGGTGAGTGAGTGAGTGAGTGGTGAGTGAGTGAGTGAGTGGTGAGTGAGTGAGTGAGTGGTGAGTGGTGAGTGAGTGAGTGAGTGGTGAGTGAGTGAGTGGTGAGTGAGTGGTGAGTGAGTGAGTGGGTGAGTGGAGTGGGTGAGTGGGTGAGTGAGTGGTGAGTGAGTGAGTGAGTGGGTGAGTGAGTGAGTGGGTGAGTGAGTGAGTGAGTGGGTAGTGGGTGAGTGAGGAGTGGTGGGTGAGTGAGTGAGTGGGTGAGTGAGTGGGTGAGTGAGTGGGTGAGTGAGTGAGTGAGTGGGTGAGTGAGTGGGTGGGTGAGTGGGTGAGTGAGTGGGTGAGTGAGTGGGTGAGCGGGGAGAGGGTGAGTGGGTGAGTGAGTGGGTGAGTGAGTGAGTGGGTGAGTAAGTGAGTGGTGAGTGGGTGAGTGGGTGAGTGAGTGGTGAGTGAGTGGGTGAGTGAGTGGGTGAGTGAGTGAGTGAGTGGTGAGTGAGTGAGTGGTGAGTGAGTGGTGAGTGAGTGAGTGAGTGGTGAGTGGGTGAGTGAGTGGTGAGTGAGTGAGTGAGTGGTGAGTGGGTGAGTGGTGAGTGAGTGAGTGAGTGGTGAGTGAGTGAGTGAGTGGTGAGTGGTGAGTGAGTGAGTGAGTGGTGAGTGGTGAGTGAGTGAGTGAGTGGTGAGTGGTGAGTGAGTGAGTGAGTGGTGAGTGAGTGAGTGGTGAGTGAGTGGTGAGTGAGTGAGTGGGTGAGTGAGTGGGTGAGTGGGTGAGTGAGTGGGTGAGTGAGTGAGTGAGTGGGTGAGTGAGTGAGTGAGTGGGTGAGTGAGTGAGTGAGTGGGTGAGTGGGTGAGTGAGTGAGTGGTGAGTGAGTGGGTGAATGAGTGAGTGAGTGGGTGAGTGAGTGGGTGGGTGAGTGGAGTGGGTGGGTGAGTGGGTGAGTGAGTGAGTGAGTGGGTGAGGTGGAGCAGTGGTGAGCACACGGCGGTGATGGTGAGGATACACTCGTAGAGCCACACCTGGTGAGCGGGGAGAGGGTGAGTGGGTGGGTGAGTGAGTGGGTGAGTGGGTGAGTGAGTGAGTGAGTGGGTGAGTGGGTGAGTGGGTGAGTGAGTGAGTGGGTGAGTGAGTGGGTGAGTGAGTGTATGAGTGAGTGGGTGAGTGAGTGGGTCAGTGGGTGAGTGAGTGGGTGAGTGAGTGAGTGAGTGGGTGGGTGGGTGGGTGAGTGAGTGGGTGGGTGAGTGGGTGAGTGAGTGGGTGAGTGAGTGGGTGAGCGGGGAGAGGGTGAGTGGGTGAGTGAGTGGGTGAGTGAGTGAGTGGGTGAGTGGGTGAGTGGGTGGGTGAGTGAGTGAGTGGGTGAGTGGGTGAGTGGGTGGGTGGGTGGGTGAGTGGGTGGATGAGTGAGTGGTGAGTGAGTGGGTGGGTGAGTGGGTGAGTGAGTGGGTGAGTGGGTGGGTGGGTGGGTGAGTGGGTGAGTGGGTGAGTGGGTGGGTGAGTGAGTGGGTGAGTGGGTGAGTGGGTGGGTGAGTGAGTGAGTGGGTGGGTGAGTGGGTGAGTGGTGAGTGGGTGAGTGAGTGGGTGAGTGAGTTGGTGAGCAGTGGTGAGCACACGGCGGTGATGGTGAGGATACACTCGTAGAGCACACCTGGTGAGTGAGTGAGTGGGTGAGTGAGTGGGTGGGTGAGTGGGTGAGTGAGTGAGTGGGTGGGTGGGTGGGTGAGTGAGTGAGTGGGTGAGTGAGTGGGTGAGTGAGTGGGTGAGTGGGTGAGTGAGTGGGTGAGTGAGTGAGTGGGTGGGTGGGTGAGTGGGTGGGTGGGTGAGTGGGTGAGTGGGTGAGTGAGTGAGTGGGTGAGTGAGTGAGTGGGTGGGTGGGTGAGTGGGTGGGTGAGTGAGTGGGTGAGTGAGTGGGTGGGTGGGTGAGTGGGTGGGTGGGTGAGTGAGTGAGTGGGTGAGTGGGTGAGTGAGTGGGTGGGTGAGTGAGTGAGTGAGTGGGTGAGGTGAGTGGGTGAGTGAGTGAGTGGGTGAGTGGGTGAGTGACTGAGTGAGTGAGTGAGTGGGTGAGTGAGTGGGTGAGTGGGTGAGTGAGTGAGTGAGTGGTGAGTGAGTGAGTGAGTGGGTGAGTGAGTGGGTGAGTGAGTGGGTGAGTGAGTGGGTGAGTGGAGTGAGTGAGTGGGTGAGTGAGTGAGTGAGTGACTGAGTGAGTGAGTGAGTGGGTGAGTGAGTGGGTGAGTGAGTGAGTGAGTGGCTAAGTGGGTGAGTGGGTGAGTGAGTGAGTGAGTGGGTGAGTGAGTGGTGAGTGAGTGAGTGAGTGGGTGAGTGAGTGAGTGAGTGCGTGGGTGAGTGAGTGAGTGAGTGGGTGAGTGAGTGAGTGTGTGGTGAGTGAGTGAGTGAGTGGTGAGTGGCTAAGTGGGTGAGTGGGTGAGTGAGTGAGTGAGTGGTGAGGGTGAGTGAGTGGTGAGTGGGTGAGTGAGTGGGAGTGAGTGGGTGTGTGAGTGGGTGAGTGAGTGGGTGAGTGAGTGAGTGAGTGGTGAGTGGGTGAGTGAGTGGGTGAGTGAGTGGGAATGGGTGAGTGAGTGAGTGAGTGGGTGAGTGAGTGGTGTGTAGTGAGTGGTGAGTGAGTGAGTGAGTGGTGAGTGGAGTGGGAGTGGTGAGTGAGTGAGTGGTGAGTGAGTGTGAGTGAGTGAGTGAGTGGTGAGTGAGTGAGTGGGTGGGTGAGTGAGTGAGTGAGTAGGTGAGTGGTGAGTGAGTGAGTGAGTGGTGAGTGAGTGGTGAGTGGTGAGTGAGTGAGTGGTGAGTGAGTGGTGAGTGAGTGAGTGGTGAGTGGGTGAGTCAGTGGGTGAGTGGTGAGTGAGTGGTGAGTGAGTGAGTGAGGTGAGTGAGTGAGTGAGTGGGTGAGTGAGTGGTGAGTGAGTGGTGAGTGAGTGGGAGTGGTGAGTGAGGGTGAGTGAGTGGGTGAGTGGTGAGTGAGTGAGTGAGTGGGTGAGTGAGTGAGTGAGTGGGTGAGTGAGTGGTGAGTGGAGAGGTGAGTGAGTGGGTGGGTGAGTAAGTGAGTGGTGAGTGGTGAGTGGGTGAGTGAGTGGTGAGTGAGTGGGTGAGTGAGTGAGTGGGGGAGTGAGTGAGTGAGTGGTGAGTGAGTGAGTGGGTGAGTGAGTGGTGAGTGAGTGAGTGAGTGGAGAGTGGGGTGAGTGAGTGGTGAGTGAGTGAGTGAGTGGTGAGTGGGTGAGTGTGAGTGAGTGAGTGAGTGGTGAGTGAGTGAGTGAGTGGGTGAGGTGAGTGGTGAGTGAGTGGTGAGTGAGTGAGTGAGTGGTGAGTGAGTGAGTGAGTGAGTGGTGGGTGAGTGAGTGAGTGGTGAGTGAGTGAGTGGTGTGAGTGGGAGTGAGTGAGTGAGTGAGTGAGGTGAGTGAGTGAGTGAGTGGTGAGTGAGTGAGTGAGTGGTGAGTGAGTGAGTGAGGAGTGAGTGGGTGAGTGAGTGAGTGGTGAGGAGTGAGTGAGTGAGTGGTGAGTGAGTGAGTGAGTGAGTGAGTGGTGAGTGAGTGTGAGTGAGTGGTGAGTGAGTGAGTGGGTGAGTGGTGGTGAGTGAGTGGTGAGTGGTGGTGAGTGAGTGAGTGGTGAGTGAGTGGTGAGTGAGTGGTGGTGAGTGTGTGGGTGTGTGTGGTGAGTGGGGGTGAGTGAGTGAGTGGGTGAGTGGGTGAGTGAGTGAGTGAGTGAGTGAGTGGTGAGTGAGTGAGTGGTGAGTGAGTGAGTGAGTGGTGAGTGAGTGAGTGAGAGGGTGAGTGTGTGAGTGTGTGAGTGAGTGGGTGGGTGAGTGAGTGAGTGAGTGGGTGAGTGGTGAGTGAGTGAGTGAGTGGTGAGTGAGTGTGAGTGGTGGGTGAGTGAGTGAGTGAGTGGGTGAGTGAGTGAGTGAGGGTGAGTGAGTGGGTGAGTGAGTGAGTGAGTGGTGAGTGAGTGGTGAGTGAGTGGTGAGTGGTGAGTGAGTGGTGAGTGAGTGAGTGGTGAGTGAGTGAGTGAGTGGGTGAGTGAGTGAGTGAGTGGTGAGTGAGTGGGTGAGTGGTGAGTGAGTGGTGAGTGAGTGGTGAGTGGGTGAGTGGAGTGAGTGAGTGGTGAGTGAGTGGTGAGGAGGGAGGAGTGGTGAGTGAGGAGGGGTGAGTGAGTGGGTGGTGAGTGAGTGGTGAGTGAGTGAGTGGTGAGTGAGTGAGTGGTGAGTGAGTGAGTGAGTGGTGAGTGAGTGGGTGAGGGGTGAGTGAGTGAGTGGTGAGTGGTGAGTGAGTGGTGAGTGAGTGGTGAGTGAGTGGTGAGTGGTGAGTGAGTGAGTGGTGAGTGGTGAGTGAGTGGTGAGTGAGTGGTGAGTGAGTGGTGAGTGAGTGGTGAGTGGTGAGTGAGTGGTGAGTGAGTGACTGAGTGACTGGTGAGTGAGTGGTGAGTGAGTGAGTGAGTGAGTGAGTGGTGAGTGAGTGGTGAGGAGGGTGAGTGAGTGAGTGGTGAGGAGGAGGGAGGGAGTGAGTGGTGAGTGAGTGAGTGAGTGGGTGAGTGAGTGGTGAGTGAGTGGTGAGGAGGAGTGGTGAGTGAGTGAGTGAGTGGTGAGTGAGTGGTGAGTGAGTGGTGAGTGAGTGAGTGGTGAGTGAGTGAGTGAGTGGTGAGTGAGTGAGTGGGTGAGTGGTGAGTGGTGAGTGAGTGGTGAGTGAGTGTTGGGTGAGTGGGTGGAGTGGTGAGTGAGTGAGTGAGTGTGGTGAGTGAGTGGGTGAGTGGTAGAGTGAGTGGGTGGTGAGTGAGTGGTGGGTGAGTGAGTGAGTGGGTGAGTGAGTAGGTGAGTGGGTGAGTGAGTGAGTGGTGAGTGGTGAGTGAGTGGTGAGTGAGTGAGTGGTGAGTGAGTGGTGAGTCAGTGAGTGAGTGGTGAGTGACTGAGTGAGTGGTGAGTGAGTGGGTGAGTGTGTGAGTGTGTGAGTGAGTGGTGGGTGAGTGAGTGGGTGAGTGAGTGAGTGAGTGGTGAGTGAGTGAGTGAGTGGTGGGTGAGTGAGTGGGTGAGTGGTGAGTGAGTGAGTGGTGAGTGAGTGAGTGAGTGGTGAGTGAGTGGGTGGGTGAGTGAGTGGGTGAGTGAGTGGGTGAGTGGTGAGTGAGTGGTGAGTGAGTGGTGAGTGAGTGAGTGAGTGGTGAGTGAGTGAGTGAGTGGGTGAGTGGTGAGTGAGTGGGTGAGTGAGTGAGTGAGTGGGTGAGTGAGTGAGTGAGTGGGTGAGTGAGTTAGTGGATGAGTGAGTGAGTGGTGGGTGAGTGAGTGGGTGAGTGAGTGGGTGAGTGAGTGAGTGAGTGGGTGGAGTGAGTGGTGGGTGAGTGGGTGAGTGAGTGAGTGAGTGGTGAGTGAGTGGGTGGGTGGGTGAGTGAGTGAGTGGGTGGGTGAGTGAGTGAGTGAGTGGGTGAGTGGGTGAGTGAGTGAGTGAGTGGGTGAGTAGAGAGAAAGGGTGAGTGAGTGGGTGAGTGGTGAGTGAGTGGTGAGTGAGTGAGTGAGTGGTGAGTGAGTGGTGAGTGAGTGGGTGAGGTGAGTGGTGAGTGAGTGAGTGGGTGAGTGAGTGAGTGGGTGAGTGAGTGAGTGGGTGAGTGAGTGAGTGAGTGAGTGGTGAGTGAGTGGTGAGTGAGTGAGTGGTGAGTGAGTGGTGAGGAGGAGGAGTGGTGAGTGAGTGAGTGAGTGTGAGGAGTGAGTGAGTGTGGGTGAGTGGTGAGGAGGGGTGGAGTGAGTGAGTGAGTGGGTGAGTGAGTGAGTGAGTGGGTGAGTGAGTTAGTGGATGAGTGAGTGAGTGGTGGGTGAGTGAGTGAGTGGGTGAGTGAGTGGGTGAGTGAGTGAGTGGGGCGAAAGGAGGAGGAGTGGGTGAGTGGGGTGAGTGAGTGAGTGAGTGGTGAGTGAGTGGGTGGGTGGGTGAGGAGGAGGGGTGGGTGAGTGAGTGAGTGAGTGGGTGAGTGGGTGAGTGAGTGAGTGAGTGGGTGAGTGGTGAGTGAGTGAGTGGGTGGAGTGGGTGAGTGGTGAGTGAGTGGTGAGTGAGTGAGTGAGTGGTGAGTGAGTGGTGAGTGAGTGGGTGAGTGGTGAGTGGTGAGTGAGTGAGTGGGTGAGTGAGTGAGTGGGTGAGTGAGTGAGGGTGAGTGAGTGGTGAGTGAGTGAGTGAGTGGTGAGTGAGTGGTGAGTGAGTGAGTGGTGAGTGAGTGGTGAGTGAGTGAGTGAGTGGTGAGAGTGAGTGAGTGGTGAGTGAGTGGTGAGTGAGTGGTGAGTGAGTGAGTGAGTGGTGAGTGAGTGAGTGAGTGGTGAGTGAGTGAGTGAGGGTGAGTGAGTGAGTGGGTGGGTGAGTGAGTGAGTGGGTGAGTGAGTGGGTGAGTGGAGTGGGTGAGTGGTGAGTGAGTGAGTGGGTGAGTGAGTGGTGAGGAGTGGGTGAGTGAGTGGGTGAGTGAGTGAGTGGGTGAGTGAGTGGGTGAGTGAGTGAGGGTGAGTGAGTGAGTGGGTGAGTGAGTGAGTGGGTGAGGAGGGAGTGAGTGAGTGGTGAGTGAGTGGTGAGTGAGTGGTGAGTGAGTGAGTGAGTGAGTGGTGAGTGAGTGGTGAGTGAGTGGTGAGTGAGTGAGTGAGTGACTGGAGTGAGGAGGAGGGTGAGTGAGTGGTGAGTGAGTGGTGAGTGAGTGGTGAGTGAGTGAGTGGTGAGGAGTGGTGAGTGAGTGGTGAGTGAGTGGTG
Source organism: Petromyzon marinus (assembly GCF_048934315.1). Lineage (NCBI taxonomy): Eukaryota > Metazoa > Chordata > Hyperoartia > Petromyzontiformes > Petromyzontidae > Petromyzon > Petromyzon marinus. The sequence goes on along the minus strand of NW_027423705.1, from coordinate 245,340 downwards.
AGTGAGTGGTGAGTGAGTGAGTGGGTGGAGTGTGTGGTGAGTGAGTGGTGAGTGAGTGGTGAGTGAGTGAGTGGGGTGAGTGTGGTGAGGAGTGGTGAGTGAGTGGGTGGAGTGAGTGGTGAGTGAGTGGTGAGGGAGGGGTGGTGAGGAGGAGTGAGTGGTGAGTGAGTGGTGAGGAGGGAGAGGAGTGAGTGAGTGGTGAGTGAGTGGTGAGTGAGGAGTGGTGAGTGAGTGGTGAGTGAGTGGTGAGTGAGTGGTGAGTGAGTGAGTGGTGAGTGAGTGGTGAGTGAGTGGTGAGGAGGAGTGTGAGGAGTGGTGAGTGAGTGAGTGGTGAGTGAGTGAGTGGTGAGTGAGTGGTGAGTGAGTGGTGAGTGAGTGGTGAGTGAGTGAGTGGTGAGGAGGAGTGGTGAGTGAGTGGTGAGTGAGTGGTGAGGGAGTGGTGAGTGAGTGGTGAGTGAGTGAGTGAGTGGTGAGTGAGTGGTGAGTGAGTGGTGAGTGAGTGGTGAGTGAGTGGGTGAGTAAGTGAGTGGTGAGTGGGTGAGTGGGTGAGTGAGTGGTGAGTGAGTGGGTGAGTGAGTGAGTGGGTGAGTGAGTGAGTGAGTGGTGAGTGAGTGAGTGGGTGAGTGAGTGGTGAGTGAGTGAGTGAGTGGTGAGGGTGAGTGAGTGGTGAGTGAGTGAGTGAGTGGTGAGTGGGTGAGTGTGAGTGAGTGAGTGAGGGTGAGTGAGTGAGTGAGTGGTGAGTGAGTGAGTGAGTGGTGAGTGAGTGAGTGAGTGGTGAGTGAGTGAGTGAGTGGTGAGTGGTGAGTGAGTGAGTGAGTGGTGAGTGGTGAGTGAGTGAGTGAGTGGTGAGTGAGTGAGTGAGTGGTGAGTGAGTGGTGAGTGAGTGGGTGAGTGGAGTGAGTGGGTGAGTGAGTGGGTGAGTGAGTGAGTGAGTGGGTGAGTGAGTGAGGGAGGGTGAGTGAGTGAGTGGTGAGTGAGTGGGTGAGTGGTGGGTGAGCGAGTGAGTGAGTGGGTGAGTGAGTGGGTGAGTGAGTGAGTGGGTGGGAGTGAGTGAGTGTGTGGTGAGTGAGTGAGTGAGTGGTGAGGAGGAGGGAGGGGTGAGTGGTGAGTGAGTGAGTGGGTGAGTGAGTGAGTGAGTGGTGAGTGAGTGGTGAGTGAGTGAGTGGGTGAGTGAGTGGGTGGTGAGTGAGTGGTGGGTGAGTGAGTGAGTGGTGAGTGAGTGAGTGAGTGGGTGAGTGTGTGTGTGTGAGTGAGTGGTGGGTGAGTGAGTGAGTGAGTGGGTGAGTGGTGAGTGAGTGAGTGGTGAGTGAGTGAGTGGTGAGTGGTGAGTGAGTGGTGAGTGAGTGAGTGGGTGAGTGTGTGAGTGTGAGTGAGTGGTGGGTAAGTGAGTGAGTGAGTGGGTGAGTGGTGAGTGAGTGAGTGAGTGGTGAGTGAGTGAGTGAGTGGTGAGTGGTGGGTGAGTGAGTGGGTGAGTGAGTGGGTGAGTGAGTGAGTGAGTGGTGGGTGAGTGAGTGAGGGTGTGAGTGAGTGAGTGAGTGGGTGAGTGAGTGGGTGAGTGAGTGAGTGAGTGGTGAGTGAGTGGTGAGTGAGTGGTGAGTGGTGAGTGAGTGGTGAGTGAGTGAGTGGTGAGTGAGTGAGTGAGTGGGTGAGTGAGTGAGTGAGTGGTGAGTGAGTGGGTGAGTGGTGAGTGAGTGGTGAGTGAGTGTGAGTGGGTGAGTGAGTGAGTGAGTGGTGAGTGAGTGGTGAGTGAGTGAGTGAGTGGTGAGTGAGTGAGTGGGTGAGTGAGTGGGTGGTGAGTGAGTGGTGAGTGGAGTGAGTGAGTGGTGAGTGAGTGAGTGGTGAGTGAGTGAGTGAGTGGGGTGGGAGTGAGTGGGTGAGGGGTGAGTGAGTGAGTGGTGAGTGGTGAGTGAGTGGTGAGTGAGTGGTGAGTGAGTGAGTGAGTGGTGAGTGAGTGGTGAGTGAGTGGTGAGTGAGTGGTGAGTGAGTGGTGAGTGGTGAGTGAGTGGTGAGTGAGTGACTGAGTGACTGAGTGAGTGGTGAGTGAGTGGTGAGTGAGTGAGTGAGTGGTGAGTGAGTGGTGAGTGAGTGGTGAGTGAGTGAGTGAGTGGTGAGTGAGTGAGTGAGTGGTGAGTGAGTGGTGAGTGAGTGAGTGAGTGGTGAGTGAGTGGTGAGTGAGTGGTGAGTGAGTGAGTGGTGAGTGAGTGAGTGAGTGGTGAGTGAGTGGTGAGTGAGTGGTGAGTGAGTGAGTGGTGAGTGAGTGAGTGAGTGGTGAGTGAGTGAGTGAGTGGGTGAGTGGTGAGTGGTGAGTGAGTGGTGAGGAGTGGTGGGTGAGTGGGTGAGTGGTGAGTGAGTGAGTGAGTGGTGAGTGAGTGGGTGAGTGGTGAGGAGTGGGGTGGTGAGTGAGTGGTGGGTGAGTGAGTGAGTGGGTGAGTGAGTGGGTGGAGTGGGTGAGTGAGTGAGTGGTGAGTGGTGAGTGAGTGGTGAGTGAGTGAGTGGTGAGTGGTGAGTGAGTGGTGAGTGAGTGAGTGAGTGGTGAGTGACTTGAGTGAGTGGTGAGTGAGTGGGTGAGTGTGTGAGTGTGTGAGTGAGTGGTGGGTGAGTGAGTGGGTGAGTGAGTGAGTGAGTGGTGAGTGAGTGAGTGAGTGGTGGGTGAGTGAGTGGGTGAGTGGTGAGTGAGTGAGTGGTGAGTGAGTGAGTGAGGAGGAGGGTGGGTGAGTGGGTGAGTGAGTGGGTGAGTGGTGAGTGAGTGGGGAGGGAGGGAGGAGGGAGTGAGTGGTGAGTGAGTGAGTGGGTGAGTGGTGAGTGAGTGGGTGAGTGAGTGAGAGGGGTGAGTGGGTGGAGTGAGTGAGGGAGGGAGGGAGTTAGTGGATGAGTGAGTGAGTGGTGGGTGAGTGAGTGAGTGGGTGAGTGAGTGAGTGAGTGAGTGGGAGGAGGAGTGAGGGAGGGAGGGTGAGTGAGTGAGTGAGTGGAGAGTGGGTGGGTGGGTGAGTGAGTGAGTGGGTGGGTTAGTGAGTGAGTGAGTGGGTGAGTGGGTGAGTGAGTGAGTGAGTGGGTGAGGGTGGAGTGAGTGAGTGGGTGAGTGAGGGTGAGTGGTGAGTGAGTGGGTGAGTGAGTGAGTGAGTGGTGAGTGAGTGGTGAGTGAGTGGGTGAGTGTGAGTGGTGAGTGAGTGAGTGGGTGAGTGAGTGAGTGGGTGAGTGAGTGAGTGGGTGAGTGAGTGGTGAGTGAGTGAGTGAGTGGTGAGTGAGTGGTGAGTGAGTGAGTGGTGAGTGAGTGGTGAGTGAGTGAGTGAGTGGTGAGTGAGTGAGGGAGGGTGAGTGAGTGAGTGAGTGGGTGAGTGGTGAGTGAGTGGGTGAGTGAGTGAGTGAGTGGGTGAGTGAGTGAGTGAGTGGGTGAGTGAGTTAGTGGATGAGTGAGTGAGTGGTGGGTGAGTGAGTGAGTGGAGGGAGGGGTGAGTGAGTGAGTGAGTGGGTGAGTGAGTGAGTGAGTGGGTGAGTGGGTGAGTGAGCGAGTGAGTGGTGAGTGAGTGGGTGGGCGGGTGAGTGAGTGAGTGGGTGGGTGAGTGAGTGAGTGAGTGGGTGAGTGGGTGAGTGAGTGAGTGAGTGGTGAGTGAGTGAGTGAGTGGGTGAGTGGTGAGTGAGTGAGTGGGTGAGTGAGTGAGTGAGTGGTGAGTGAGTGGTGAGTGAGTGGTGAGTGAGTGAGTGGGTGAGTGAGTGGGTGGTGAGTGAGTGGTGGGTGAGTGAGTGAGTGGTGAGTGAGTGAGTGAGTGGGTGAGTGAGTGTGTGAGTGAGTGGTGGGTGAGTGAGTGAGTGGGTGAGTGGTGAGTGAGTGAGTGAGGGTGAGTGAGTGAGTAGAGTGGTGAGTGAGTGGTGAGTGAGTGAGTGAGTGGGTGAGTGTGTGAGTGTGTGAGTGAGTGGTGGGTGAGTGAGTGAGTGAGTGAGTGGGTGGGTGAGTGGTGAGAGTGAGTGAGTGGTGAGTGAGTGAGTGAGTGGTGAGTGGGTGAATGAGTGGGTGAGTGAGTGGGTGGAGTGAGTGAGTGAGTGGTGGGTGAGTGAGTGAGTGAGTGGGTGAGTGAGGGAGTGAGTGGGGAGGGAGGGTGAGTGAGTGAGTGAGTGAGTGAGTGGTGAGTGAGTGGTGAGTGTGAGTGGGGAGTGAGTGAGTGGTGAGTGAGGAGGGAGGGTGGAGTGAGTGAGTGAGTGGTGAGTGAGTGGGTGAGTGGTGAGTGAGTGGTGAGTGAGTGGTGAGTGGGTGAGTGAGTGAGTGAGTGGTGAGTGAGTGGTGTGAGTGAGTGAGTGAGTGGTGAGTGAGTGAGTGGGTGAGTGAGTGGGTGGTGAGTGAGTGGTGAGTGAGTGAGTGAGTGGTGAGTGAGTGAGTGGTGAGTGAGTGAGTGAGTGGGTGAGTGAGTGGGTGAGTGGGTGAGTGAGTGAGTGGTGAGTGGTGAGTGAGTGGTGAGGAGGGTGAGGGTGAGGAGTGGTGAGTGAGTGGTGAGTGAGTGGTGAGTGAGTGGTGAGTGAGTGGTGAGTGGTGAGTGAGTGGTGAGTGAGTGACTGAGTGACTGAGTGAGTGGTGAGTGAGTGGTGAGTGAGTGAGTGAGTGGTGAGTGAGTGGTGAGTGAGTGTGAGTGAGTGGTGAGTGAGTGAGTGAGTGGTGAGTGAGTGAGTGAGTGGTGAGTGAGTGGTGAGTGAGTGAGTGAGTGGTGAGTGAGTGGTGAGTGAGTGAGTGGTGAGTGAGTGAGTGGTGAGTGAGTGAGTGAGTGAGTGAGTGGTGAGTGAGTGGTGAGTGAGTGGTGAGTGAGTGAGTGGTGAGTGAGTGAGTGGAGTGAGTGAGTGAGTGAGTGGGTGAGTGGTGAGTGAGGAGGGTTAGTGGATGAGTGAGTGAGTGGTGGGTGAGTGAGTGAGTGGGTGAGTGAGTGGTGGTGAGTGAGTGAGTGAGTGGGTGAGTGAGTGAGTGAGTGGGTGAGTGGGTGAGTGAGTGAGTGAGTGGGTGAGTGAGTGGGTGGTGGGTGAGTGAGTGAGTGGGTGGGTGAGTGAGTGAGTGAGTGGGTGAGTGGTGAGTGAGTGAGTGAGTGGGTGAGTGGTGAGTGAGTGAGTGGGTGAGTGAGTGGGTGAGTGGTGAGTGAGTGGTGAGTGAGTGAGTGAGTGGTGAGTGGGTGAGTGAGTGAGTGAGTGAGTGAGTGAGTGGGTGAGTGAGTGGTGAGTGAGTGAGTGAGTGGTGAGTGAGTGGGTGAGTGAGTGAGTGGTGAGTGAGTGGTGAGTGAGTGAGTGAGTGGTGAGTGAGTGAGTGAGTGGTGAGTGAGTGAGTGAGTGGGTGAGTGGTGAGTGAGTGGTGGAGTGAGTGAGTGAGTGGGTGAGTGAGTGAGTGAGTGAGTGGGGTGAGTGTGAGTGAGTGAGTGGTGGGTGAGTGAGTGAGTGGGTGAGTGAGTGGGTGAGTGAGTGAGTGGTGGGTGAGTGGGGAGTGAGTGAGTGAGTGAGTGAGTGAGTGTGAGTGAGTGGTGAGTGAGTGGGTGGGCGGGTGAGTGAGTGAGTGAGTGGGTGAGTGAGTGAGTGAGTGGGTGAGTGGTGAGTGAGTGAGTGAGTGGGTGAGTGGTGAGTGAGTGAGTGGGTGAGTGAGTGGGTGAGTGGTGAGTGAGTGGTGAGTGAGTGACTGAGTGACTGTAGTGAGTGGTGAGTGAGTGGTGAGTGAGTGAGTGAGTGGTGAGTGAGTGGTGAGTGAGTGGTGAGTGAGTGAGTGAGTGGTGAGTGAGTGAGTGAGTGGTGAGTGAGTGGTGAGTGAGTGAGTGAGTGGTGAGTGAGTGGTGAGTGAGTGGTGAGTGAGTGAGTGGGGTGAGTGAGTGAGTGAGTGGGTGAGTGAGTGGTGAGTGAGTGGTGGTGAGTGAGTGAGTGAGTGAGTGAGTGAGTGGTGAGTGAGTGAGTGAGTGGGTGAGTGGTGAGTGGTGAGTGAGTGGTGAGTGAGTGGTGGGTGAGTGGGTGAGTGGTGAGTGAGTGAGTGAGTGTGAGTGAGTGGGTGAGTGGTGAGTGAGTGGTGGTGAGTGAGTGGTGGGTGAGTGGTGAGGAGTGGGTGAGTGAGTGGGTGAGTGAGGTGAGTGAGTGAGTAGGTGAGTGGTGAGTGAGTGGTGAGTGAGTGAGTGGTGAGTGGTGAGTGAGTGGTGAGTGAGTGAGTGAGTGGTGAGTGACTGAGTGAGTGGTGAGTGAGTGGGTGAGTGTGTGAGTGTGTGAGTGAGTGGTGGGTGAGTGAGTGGGTGAGTGAGTGAGTGAGTGGTGAGTGAGTGAGTGAGTGGTGGGTGAGTGAGTGGGTGAGTGGTGAGTGAGTGGGTGAGTGGGTGAGTGAGTGAGTGAGTGGGTGAGTGGGTGAGTGGGTGAGTGAGTGAGTGAGTGGGTGAGTGAGTTAGTGGATGAGTGAGTGAGTGGTGTGTGAGTGAGTGAGTGGGTGAGTGAGTGTGAGTGAGTGAGGGGTGGGTGAGTGAGTGAGTGAGTGGGTGAGTGAGTGAGTGAGTGAGTGAGTGAGTGAGTGAGTGGGTGAGTGGGTGAGTGAGTGAGTGGGTGGGTGAGTGAGTGGGTGAGTGGGTGAGTGGGTGAGTGAGTGAGTGAGTGGGTGAGTGGTGAGTGAGTGAGTGGGTGAGTGAGTGGGTGAGTGGTGAGTGAGTGGTGAGTGAGTGAGTGAGTGGTGAGGGTGAGTGGTGAGTGGGTGAGTGAGTGAGTGGGTGAGTGAGTGGTGAGTGAGTGAGTGAGTGGTGAGTGAGTGGTGAGTGAGTGAGTGGTGAGTGAGTGGTGAGTGAGTGAGTGAGTGGTGAGTGAGTGAGTGAGTGGTGAGTGAGTGAGTGAGTGGGTGGGTGGTGAGTGAGTGGGTGAGTGAGTGAGTGAGTGGGTGAGTGAGTGAGTGAGTGGGTGAGTGAGTTAGTGGATGAGTGAGTGAGTGGTGGGTGAGTGAGTGAGTGGGTGAGTGAGTGGGTGAGTGAGTGAGTGAGTGAGTGGGTGAGTGAGTGAGTGAGTGGGTGAGTGGGTGAGTGAGCGAGGTGAGTGGTGAGTGAGTGGGTGGGCGGGTGATGAGTGAGTGAGGGTGAGTGAGTGAGTGAGTGGGTGAGTGGTGAGTGAGTGAGTGAGTGGGTGAGTGGTGAGTGAGTGAGTGGGTGAGTGAGTGGGTGAGTGGTGTGAGTGGTGAGTGAGTGAGTGAGTGGTGAGTGAGTGGTGAGTGAGTGGGTGAGTGGTGAGTGGTGAGTGAGTGAGTGGGTGAGTGAGTGAGTGGGTGAGTGAGTGAGTGGGTGAGTGAGTGGTGAGTGAGTGAGTGAGTGGTGAGTGAGTGGTGAGTGAGTGAGTGGTGAGTGAGTGGTGAGTGAGTGAGTGAGTGGTGAGTGAGTGAGTGAGTGGTGAGTGAGTGAGTGGTGAGTGAGTGGTGAGTGAGTGAGTGAGTGGTGAGTGAGTGAGTGAGTGGTGAGTGAGTGAGTGAGTGGTGAGTGAGTGGGTGGGTGAGTGAGTGGGTGAGTGAGTGGGTGAGTGGTGAGTGAGTGGTGAGTGAGTGGTGAGTGAGTGAGTGAGTGGTGAGTGAGTGAGTGGGTGAGTGGTGAGTGAGTGGGTGAGTGAGTGAGTGAGTGGGTGAGTGGGTGAGTGAGTGAGTGAGTGGGTGAGTGAGTTAGTGGATGAGTGAGTGAGTGGTGGGTGAGTGAGTGAGTGGGTGAGTGAGTGGGTGAGTGAGTGAGTGAGTGGGTGAGTGAGTGAGTGAGTGGGTGAGTGGGTGAGTGAGTGAGTGAGTGGTGAGTGAGTGGTGGTGGGTGAGTGAGTGTGGGTGGGTGAGTGAGTGAGTGAGTGGGTGAGTGGGTGAGTGAGTGAGTGAGTGGGTGAGTGGTGAGTGAGTGAGTGGGTGAGTGAGTGGGTGAGTGGTGAGTGAGTGGTGAGTGAGTGAGTGAGTGGTGAGTGGGTGAGTGAGTGAGTGGGTGAGTGAGGGAGTGGGTGAGTGAGTGGTGAGTGAGTGAGTGAGTGGTGAGTGAGTGGTGAGTGAGTGAGTGGTGAGTGAGTGGTGAGTGAGTGAGTGAGTGGTGAGAGTGAGTGAGTGGTGAGTGAGTGAGTGAGTGGGTGAGTGGTGAGTGAGTGGGTGAGTGAGTGAGTGAGTGGGTGAGTGAGTGAGTGAGTGGGTGAGTGAGTTAGTGGATGAGTGAGTGAGTGGTGGGTGAGTGAGTGAGTGGGTGAGTGAGTGGGTGAGTGAGTGAGTGAGTGGGTGAGTGAGTGAGTGAGTGGGTGAGTGGGTGAGTGAGCGAGTGAGTGGTGAGTGAGTGGGTGGGCGGGTGAGTGAGTGAGTGGGTGGGTGAGTGAGTGAGTGAGTGGGTGAGTGGGTGAGTGAGTGAGTGAGTGGGTGAGTGGTGAGTGAGTGAGTGGGTGAGTGAGTGGGTGAGTGGTGAGTGAGTGGGGTGAGTGAGTGAGTGGTGAGTGAGTGGTGAGTGAGTGGGTGAGTGGTGAGTGGTGAGTGAGTGAGTGGGTGAGTGAGTGAGTGGGTGAGTGAGTGAGTGGGTGAGTGAGTGGTGAGTGAGTGAGTGAGTGTGAGTGAGTGGTGAGTGAGTGAGTGGTGAGTGAGTGGTGAGTGAGTGAGTGAGTGGTGAGTGAGTGAGTGAGTGGTGAGTGAGTGAGTGGTGAGTGAGTGGTGAGTGAGTGAGTGAGTGGTGAGTGAGTGAGTGAGTGGTGAGTGAGTGAGTGGGTGAGTGAGTGAGTGAGTGGGTGGGTGAGTGAGTGAGTGGGTGAGTGAGTGGGTGAGTGAGTGGGTGAGTGGTGAGTGAGTGAGTGAGTGGGTGAGTGAGTGGTGAGTGAGTGGGTGAGTGAGTGGGTGAGTGAGTGAGTGGGTGAGTGAGTGGGTGAGTGAGTGAGTGAGTGGGTGAGTGAGTGAGTGAGTGAGTGGGTGAGTGAGTGAGTGAGTGGGTGAGTGAGTGGGTGAGTGAGTGAGTGGTGAGTGAGTGGTGAGTGAGTGGTGAGTGAGTGGTGAGTGAGTGGTGAGTGAGTGGTGAGTGAGTGAGTGACTGAGTGACTGAGTGAGTGAGTGAGTGGTGAGTGAGTGGTGAGTGAGTGGTGAGTGAGTGGTGAGTGAGTGAGTGGTGAGTGAGTGGTGAGTGAGTGGTGAGTGAGTGGTGAGTGAGTGGTGAGTGAGTGAGTGGGTGAGTGTGTGGTGAGTGAGTGGTGAGTGAGTGGTGAGTGAGTGAGTGGGTGAGTGTGTGGTGAGTGAGTGGTGAGTGAGTGGGTGAGTGAGTGGTGAGTGAGTGGTGAGTGAGTGGGTGGTGAGTGAGTGAGTGAGTGGTGAGTGAGTGGTGAGTGAGTGGTGAGTGAGTGGTGAGTGAGTGAGTGGTGAGTGAGTGGTGAGTGAGTGGTGAGTGAGTGGTGAGTGGTGAGTGAGTGGTGAGTGAGTGGTGAGTGAGTGGTGAGTGAGTGAGTGGTGAGTGAGTGGTGAGTGAGTGGTGAGTGAGTGAGTGGTGAGTGAGTGGTGAGTGAGTGGTGAGTGAGTGGTGAGTGAGTGAGTGAGTGGTGAGTGAGTGGTGAGTGAGTGGTGAGTGAGTGGTGAGTGAGTGAGTGAGTGGTGAGTGAGTGAGTGAGTGGTGAGTGAGTGGTGAGTGAGTGGTGAGTGAGTGGTGAGTGAGTGGTGAGTGAGTGGTGAGTGAGTGAGTGAGTGGTGAGTGAGTGGTGAGTGAGTGGTGAGTGAGTGAGTGGTGAGTGAGTGAGTGAGTGACTGAGTGACTGAGTGAGTGAGTGAGTGGTGAGTGAGTGGTGAGTGAGTGGTGAGTGAGTGGTGAGTGAGTGGTGAGTGAGTGTGTCTAACTGTGAGCGGCTCCGTGTCCTCCACGAGACCTCTGGAGACACTCGGACAGCGTGTCTCCCATGAGCTCACACGCCCTGGAGACACGGACACAGTGAGACACAGAGACACGGACACAGTGAGACACGGAGCCACGGACACAGTGAGACACAGAGACACGGACACAGTGAGACACAGAGACACGGACACAGTGAGACACAGAGACAGTGAGACACAGTGAGACACAGAGACACGGAGAGACCCAGAGACACGGACACAGTGAGACACAGAGACACGGACACAGTGAGACACAGAGACACGGACACAGTGAGACACAGAGACAGTGAGACACAGTGAGACACAGAGACAGTGAGACACAGTGAGACACAGAGACACGGAGAGACCCAGAGACACGGACACAGTGAGACACAGAGACACGGACACAGTGAGACACAGAGACACGGACACAGTGAGACCCAGAGACACGGACACAGTGAGACACAGAGACACGGACACAGTGAGACACAGAGACACGGACACAGTGAGACCCAGAGACACGGACACAGTGAGACACGGAGCCACGGACACAGTGAGACACAGAGACACGGATACAGTGAGACACAGAGACACGGACACAGTGAGACACAGAGACACGGAGAGACCCAGAGACACGGACACAGTGAGACACAGAGACACGGACACAGTGAGACACAGAGACACGGACACAGTGAGACACAGAGACACGGACACAGTGAGACACAGAGACACGGACACAGTGAGACACGGAGCCACGGACACAGTGAGACACAGAGACACGGACACAGTGAGACACAGAGACACGGACACAGTGAGACACAGAGACACGGACACAGTGAGACACAGAGACACGGACACAGTGAGACACAGAGACACGGACACAGTGAGACACAGAGACACGGACACAGTGAGACACAGAGACATGGACACAGTGAGACACAGAGACACGGACACAGTGAGACACAGAGACACGGACACAGTGAGACACAGAGACACGGACACAGTGAGACACGGAGCCACGGACACAGTGAGACACAGAGACACGGACACAGTGAGACACGGAGCCACGGACACAGTGAGACACAGAGACACGGACACAGTGAGACACAGAGACACGGACACAGTGAGACACAGAGACACGGACACAGTGAGACACAGAGACACGGACACAGTGAGACACAGAGACACGGACACAGTGAGACACAGAGACACGGAGAGACCCAGAGACACGGACACAGTGAGACACGGAGCCACGGACACAGTGAGACACAGAGACACGGACACAGTGAGACACAGAGACACGGACACAGTGAGACACAGAGACACGGACACAGTGAGACACAGAGACACGGACACAGTGAGACACAGAGACACGGACACAGTGAGACACAGAGACAGTGAGACACAGTGAGACACAGAGACACGGACACAGTGAGACACAGAGACACGGACACAGTGAGACACAGAGACACGGACTCAGTGAGACACGGAGCCACGGACACAGTGAGACACAGAGACACGGACACAGTGAGACACAGAGACACGGACACAGTGAGACACAGAGACACGGACACAGTGAGACACAGAGACACGGACACAGTGAGACACAGAGACAGTGAGACACAGTGAGACACAGAGACACGGACACAGTGAGACACAGAGACACGGACACAGTGAGACACAGAGACACGGACTCAGTGAGACACAGAGACACGGACACAGTGAGACACAGAGACACGGACACAGTGAGACACAGAGACACGGACACAGTGAGACACAGGGACAGTGAGACACAGTGAGACACAGAGACACGGACACAGTGAGACACAGAGACACGGACACAGTGAGACACGGAGCCACGGACACAGTGAGACACAGAGACACGGACACAGTGAGACACAGAGACACGGACACAGTGAGACACAGAGACACGGACACAGTGAGACACAGAGACACGGACACAGTGAGACACAGAGACACGGACACAGTGAGACACAGAGACACGGACACAGTGAGACACGGAGCCACGGACACAGTGAGACACAGAGACACGGACACAGTGAGACACAGAGACACGGACACAGTGAGACACAGAGACACGGACACAGTGAGACACAGAGACACGGACACAGTGAGACACAGAGACACGGAGAGACCCAGAGACACGGACACAGTGAGACACAGAGACACGGACACAGTGAGACACAGAGACACGGACACAGTGAGACACAGAGACACGGACACAGTGAGACACAGAGACACGGACACAGTGAGACACAGAGACACGGACACAGTGAGACACAGAGACACGGACACAGTGAGACACGGAGACACGGACACAGTGAGACACAGAGACACGGACACAGTGAGACACAGAGACATGGACACAGTGAGACACAGAGACACGGAGAGACCCAGAGACACGGACACAGTGAGACACAGAGACACGGACACAGTGAGACACAGAGACAGTGAGACACAGTGAGACACAGAGACACGGACACAGTGAGACACAGACACGGACACAGTGAGACACAGAGACACGGACACAGTGAGACACAGAGACACGGACACAGTGAGACACAGAGACACGGACACAGTGAGACACAGAGACACGGAGAGACCCAGAGACACGGACACAGTGAGACACACAGACACGGACACAGTGAGACCCAGAGACACGGACACAGTGAGACACAGAGACACGGACACAGTGAGACACAGAGACACGGACACAGTGAGACACAGAGACACGGACACAGTGAGACACAGAGACACGGACACAGTGAGACACAGAGACACGGACACAGTGAGACACAGAGACACGGACACAGTGAGACACAGAGACACGGACACAGTGAGACACAGAGACACGGACACAGTGAGACACAGAGACACGGACACAGTGAGACACAGAGACACGGACACAGTGAGACACAGAGACACGGAGAGACCCAGAGACACGGACACAGTGAGACACGGAGCCACGGACACAGTGAGACACAGAGACACGGACACAGTGAGACACAGAGACACGGACACAGTGAGACACGGAGCCACGGACACAGTGAGACACAGAGACACGGACACAGTGAGACACAGAGACACGGACACAGTGAGACACAGAGACACGGATACAGTGAGACACAGAGACACGGAGAGACACAGTGAGACACAGAGACACGGACACAGTGAGACACAGAGACACGGATACAGTGAGACACAGAGACACGGAGAGACACAGAGACACGGACACAGTGAGACACAGAGACACGGACAAAGTGAGACACAGAGACACGGACACAGTGAGACACAGAGACACGGACACAGTGAGACACAGAGACACGGACACAGTGAGACACAGAGACACGGACACAGTGAGACACAGAGACACGGACACAGTGAGACACGGAGACACGGACACAGTGAGACACAGAGACACGGACACAGTGAGACACAGAGACATGGACACAGTGAGACACAGAGACACGGAGAGACCCAGAGACACGGACACAGTGAGACACCGAGACACGGACACAGTGAGACACAGAGACAGTGAGACACAGTGAGACACAGAGACACGGACACAGTGAGACACAGAGACACGGACATAGTGAGACACAGACACGGACACAGTGAGACACAGAGACACGGACACAGTGAGACACAGAGACACGGACACAGTGAGACACAGAGACACGGACACAGTGAGACACAGAGACACGGAGAGACCCAGAGACACGGACACAGTGAGACACACAGACACGGACACAGTGAGACCCAGAGACACGGACACAGTGAGACACAGAGACACGGACACAGTGAGACACAGAGACACGGACACAGTGAGACACAGAGACACGGACACAGTGAGACACAGAGACACGGACACAGTGAGACACAGAGACACGGACACAGTGAGACACAGAGACACGGACACAGTGAGACACAGAGACACGGACACAGTGAGACACAGAGACACGGACACAGTGAGACACAGAGACACGGACACAGTGAGACACAGAGACACGGACACAGTGAGACACAGAGACACGGAGAGACCCAGAGACACGGACACAGTGAGACACGGAGCCACGGACACAGTGAGACACAGAGACACGGACACAGTGAGACACAGAGACACGGACACAGTGAGACACGGAGCCACGGACACAGTGAGACACAGAGACACGGACACAGTGAGACACAGAGACACGGACACAGTGAGACACAGAGACACGGATACAGTGAGACACAGAGACACGGAGAGACACAGTGAGACACAGAGACACGGACACAGTGAGACACAGAGACACGGATACAGTGAGACACAGAGACACGGATACAGTGAGACACAGAGACACAGAGAGACACAGAGACACGGACACAGTGAGACACGGAGCCACGGACACAGTGAGACACAGAGACACGGACACAGTGAGACACAGAGACACGGAGAGACACAGTGAGACACGGAGCCACGGACACAGTGAGACACAGAGACACGGACACAGTGAGACACAGAGACACGGAGAGACACAGTGAGACACAGAGACACGGACACAGTGAGACACAGAGACACGGATACAGTGAGACACAGAGACACAGAGAGACACAGAGACACGGATACAGTGAGACACAGAGACACGGACACAGTGAGACACAGAGACACAGCTGAGCACGTGCCACCCTCACCACCACCCTCACCACCACCCTCACCACCACCACCCCCACCACCACAACCCTCACCACCCTCACCACCACCACCACCCTCACCCCTACCCTCACCACCACCCTCACCACCACCACCACCCTCACCACCACCAACTCCATCACCACCACCACCACCCTCACCACCACCACCACCACCCTCACCACCTCCCTCACCACCACCACCCTCACCAGCACCCTCACCACCACCCTCACCACCACTCTCACCACCCTCACCACCACCCTCACCACCACCCTCACCCAGATGAACCCGTGCCCAGCTTGCGAAGGCACCGCAGGATCCTGATCTGAGTCCACGGCGCTGGTGACCCACGGAAGGTCGCCTCAGCCGGCAGGCGTCCACGCATCACTTGCTGTAACACCATCAGTAGACTAGGAACCAGCCTCCTGTAGCTATCAGCTCCGTCCTGTAGGTACACAGTAGTAGTAGCATCATCATCAGTATCATCATCATCATCACAGAGACAGTGAGACACAGAAACACAGAGACACAGAGAGACACAGAGACACAGAGAGGCAGGCGTCCACGCATCACTTGCTGTAACACCATCAGTAGACTAGGAACCAGCCTCCTGTAGCTATCAGCTCCATCCTGTAGGTACACAGTAGTAGTAGCATCATCATCAGTATCATCATCATCATCACAGAGACAGTGAGACACAGAAACACAGAGACACAGAGAGACAGGTGTCCCCACATCACTTGCTGTAACACCATCAGTAGACTAGGAACCAGTCTCCTGTAGCTATCAGCTCCATCCTGTAGGTACACAGTAGTAGCAGCATCATCAGTATCATCATCATCATCAGTAGTAGTAGTAGCATCATCATCATCATCAGTAGTATCATCATCAGTAGTAGTAGCATCATCATCAGTATCATCATCATCAGTATTAGTAGCATCATCAGTAGTAGTATCATCATCATCATCACAGAGACAGTGAGACACAGAGACACAGAGAGACAGGTGTCCCCACATCACTTGCTGTAACACCATCAGTAGACTAGGAACCAGTCTCCTGTAGCTATCAGCTCCATCCTGTAGGTACACAGTAGTAGTAGCATCATCAGTAGTAGTAGCATCATCATCAGTATCATCATCATCATCAGTAGTAGTAGCATCATCATCAGTAGTAGTAGCAGCATCATCAGTAGTAGTAGCAGCATCATCAGTAGTAGTAGTAGTATCATCATCAGTAGTAGTAGTATTATCATCATCACAGAGACAGTGAGACACAGAGACACAGAGAGACAGGTGTCCCCACATCACTTGCTGTAACACCATCAGTAGACTAGGAACCAGTCTCCTGTAGCTATCAGCTCCATCCTGTAGGTACACAGTAGTAGTAGCAGCATCATCAGTATCATCATCATCATCATCACAGAGACAGTGAGACACAGAAACACAGAGACACAGAGAGACACAGAGACACAGAGAGACAGGCGTCCACGCATCACTTGCTGTAACACCATCAGTAGACTAGGAACCAGTCTCCTGTAGCTATCAGCTCCATCCTGTAGGTACACAGTAGTAGTAGCAGCATCATCAGTATCATCATCATCATCATCACAGAGACAGTGAGACACAGAAACACAGAGACACAGAGAGACACAGAGACACAGAGAGACAGGCGTCCACGCATCACTTGCTGTAACACCATCAGTAGACTAGGAACCAGCCTCCTGTAGCTATCAGCTCCATCCTGTAGGTACACAGTAGTAGTAGCATCATCAGTAGTAGTAGCATCATCATCAGTAGTAGTAGCATCATCATCAGTATCATCATCATCATCATCACAGAGACAGTGAGACACAGAGAGACACAGAGAGACAGGTGTCCCCACATCACTTGCTGTAACACCATCAGTAGACTAGGAACCAGTCTCCTGTAGCTATCAGCTCCATCCTGTAGGTACACAGTAGTAGTAGCATCATCATCAGTATCATCATCATCATCACAGAGACAGTGAGACACAGAAACACAGAGACACAGAGACACAGAGAGACAGGCGTCCACGCATCACTTGCTGTAACACCATCAGTAGACTAGGAACCAGCCTCCTGTAGCTATCAGCTCCATCCTGTAGGTACACAGTAGTAGCAGCATCATAATCAGTATCATCATCATCATCAGTAGTAGTAGTAGCATCATCATCATCATCAGTAGTATCATCATCAGTAGTAGTAGCATCATCATCAGTATCATCATCATCAGTATTAGTAGCATCATCAGTAGTAGTATCATCATCATCATCAGTAGTAGTAGTAGCATCATCACAGAGACACAGAGACACAGAGAGACAGGTGTCCCCACATCACTTGCTGTAACACCATCAGTAGACTAGGAACCAGTCTCCTGTAGCTATCAGCTCCATCCTGTAGGTACACAGTAGTAGTAGCAGCATCAGTATCATCAGTATCATCATCATCATCAGTAGTAGTAGTAGCATCATCATCAGTAGTAGTAGCATCATCATCAGTATCATCATCATCATCAGTAGTAGTAGTAGCATCATCATCAGTAGTAGTAGCATCATCAGTATCATCATCAGTAGTATCATCATCATCAGTATCATCATCATCATCATCACAGAGACAGTGAGACACAGAGACACAGAGAGACAGGTGTCCACACATCACTTGCTGTAACACCATCAGTAGACTAGGAACCAGCCTCCTGTAGCTATCAGCTCCGTCCTGTAGGTACACAGTAGTAGCATCATCATCATCATCAGTAGTAGCATCATCATCAGTATCATCATCATCATCACAGAGACAGTGAGACACAGAGACACAGAGAGACAGGTGTCCCCACATCACTTGCTGTAACACCATCAGTAGACTAGGAACCAGTCTCCTGTAGCTGTCAGCTCCATCCTGTAGGTACACAGTAGTAGTAGCATCATCATCAGTATCATCATCAGTAGTATCATCATCATCAGTATCATCAGTATCATCATCATCATCAGTAGTAGTAGTAGTAGCATCATCAGTAGTAGTAGCATCATCATCAGTATCATCATCATCATCAGTAGTAGTAGCATCATCAGTAGTAGTAGTATCATCATCACAGAGACAGTGAGACACAGAGACAGTGAGACACAGAGACAGTGAGACACACAGACACAGAGACACAGAGACACAGAGACACAGAGAGACAGGTGTCCCCACATCACTTGCTGTAACACCATCAGTAGACTAGGAACCAGTCTCCTGTAGCTATCAGCTCCATCCTGTAGGTACACAGTAGTAGTAGCAGCATCAGTATCATCAGTATCATCATCATCATCAGTAGTAGTAGTATCATCATCAGTAGTAGTAGCATCATCATCAGTATCATCATCATCAGTAGTAGTAGCATCATCACACAGACAGTGAGACACAGAGACAGTGAGACACAGAGACACAGAGACAGTGAGACACAAAGACAGTGAGACACAGAGACACAGAGACACAGTGAGACACAGTGAGACACAGAGACACAGAGAGACAGGTGTCCACGCATCACTTGCTGTAACACCATCAGTAGACTAGGAACCAGTCTCCTGTAGCTATCAGCTCCATCCTGTAGGTACACAGTAGTAGTAGCATCATCATCAGTATCATCATCATCAGTAGTAGTAGTAGCATCATCATCATCAGTAGTATCATCATCAGTAGTAGTAGCATCATCATCAGTATCATCATCATCATCAGTAGTAGTAGCATCATCAGTAGTAGTATCATCATCATCATCAGTAGTAGTAGTAGTAGCATCATCACAGAGACACAGAGACACAGAGAGACAGGTGTCCCCACATCACTTGCTGTAACACCATCAGTAGACTAGGAACCAGTCTCCTGTAGCTATCAGCTCCGTCCTGTAGGTACACAGTAGTAGTAGCATCATCAGTATCATCAGTAGTAGCAGCATCATCATCATCAGTAGTAGTAGCATCATCATCAGTATCATCATCATCATCACAGAGACAGTGAGACACAGAGACACAGAGAGACAGGTGTCCCCACATCACTTGCTGTAACACCATCAGTAGACTAGGAACCAGTCTCCTGTAGCTATCAGCTCCGTCCTGTAGGTACACAGTAGTAGGAGTAGCATCATCATCAGTAGTAGTAGTAGTATCATCATCATCAGTATCATCATCATCATCATCATCACAGAGACAGTGAGACACAGAGACACAGAGACACAGAGACAGTGAGACACAGTGAGACACAGAGACAGTGAGACACAGAGACACAGAGAGACAGGTGTCCCCACATCACTTGCTGTAACACCATCAGTAGACTAGGAACCAGTCTCCTGTAGCTGTCAGCTCCATCCTGTAGGTACACAGTAGTAGTAGCAGCATCATCATCATCAGTAGTAGTAGCATCATCATCAGTATCATCATCAGTAGTAGTAGCATCATCATCAGTAGTAGTAGTATCATCATCAGTAGTAGTAGTATCATCATCACAGAGACACAGAGACACAGTGAGACACAGAGACACAGTGAGACACAGAGAGACAGGTGTCCCCACATCACTTGCTGTAACACCATCAGTAGACTAGGAACCAGTCTCCTGTAGCTGTCAGCTCCATCCTGTAGGTACACAGTAGTAGGAGTAGCATCAGTAGTAGTAGCATCATCATCAGTAGTAGTAGCATCATCATCAGTAGTAGTAGTATCATCATCAGTAGTAGTAGTATCATCATCAGTAGTAGTAGTATCATCATCACAGAGACACAGAGACACAGAGACAGTGAGACAGTGAGACACAGAGACACAGAGACACAGAGACAGTGAGACACAGTGAGACACAGTGAGACACAGAGACAGTGAGACACAGAGACACAGAGAGACAGGTGTCCCCACATCACTTGCTGTAACACCATCAGTAGACTAGGAACCAGTCTCCTGTAGCTATCAGCTCCGTCCTGTAGGTACACAGTAGTAGGAGTAGCATCATCATCAGTAGTAGTATCATCATCATCAGTATCATCATCATCATCACAGAGACAGTGAGACACAGAGACACAGAGACAGTGAGACACAGTGAGACACAGAGACAGTGAGACACAGAGACACAGAGAGACAGGTGTCCCCACATCACTTGCTGTAACACCATCAGTAGACTAGGAACCAGTCTCCTGTAGCTGTCAGCTCCATCCTGTAGGTACACAGTAGTAGTAGCAGCATCATCAGTAGTAGTAGCATCATCATCAGTATCATCATCATCATCATCAGTAGTAGTAGCATCATCATCAGTAGTAGTAGCATCATCATCAGTAGTAGTAGCATCATCATCAGTAGTAGTAGTATCATCATCAGTAGTAGTAGTATCATCATCACAGAGACACAGAGACACAGTGAGACACAGAGACACAGTGAGACACAGAGAGACAGGTGTCCCCACATCACTTGCTGTAACACCATCAGTAGACTAGGAACCAGTCTCCTGTAGCTGTCAGCTCCATCCTGTAGGTACACAGTAGTAGGAGTAGCATCATCAGTATCATCATCAGTAGTAGTAGTAGTAGCATCATCATCAGTATCATCATCATCAGTAGTAGTATCATCATCAGTAGTAGTAGCATCATCATCAGTATCATCATCATCATCACAGAGATACAGAGACAGTGAGACAGAGACACAGAGACAGTGAGAGACAGAGACACGGAGAGACAGAGACACAGAGACACAGAGAGACAGGCGTCCACGCATCACTTGCTGTAACACCATCAGTAGACTAGGAACCAGTCTCCTGTAGCTGTCAGCTCCGTCCTGTAGGTACACAGTAGTAGTAGCAGCATCATCAGTAGTAGTAGCATCATCATCAGTATCATCATCATCAGTAGCATCATCAGTAGTAGTAGCATCATCATCATCAGTAGTAGTAGTAGTAGCATCATCAGTAGTAGTAGCATCATCATCAGTATCATCATCATCATCAGTAGTAGTAGCATCATCAGTAGTAGCATCATCATCATCATCAGTAGTAGTAGTATCATCATCACAGAGACACAGAGACACAGAGACACAGAGACAGTGAGACACAGAGACACAGAGAGACACAGAGAGACAGGTGTCCCCACATCACTTGCTGTAACACCATCAGTAGACTAGGAACCAGTCTCCTGTAGCTGTCAGCTCCATCCTGTAGGTACACAGTAGTAGTAGCATCATCATCAGTAGTAGTAGCATCATCATCAGTATCATCAGTATCATCATCAGTAGTAGTACTAGTAGCATCATCAGTAGTAGTAGCATCATCATCACAGAGACAGTGAGACACAGAGACAGTGAGACACAGAGACACAGAGACACAGAGACACGGAGAGACAGAGACACAGAGACAGTGAGACACAGAGACACAGTGAGACACAGAGAGACAGGTGTCCCCACATCACTTGCTGTAACACCATCAGTAGACTAGGAACCAGTCTCCTGTAGCTGTCAGCTCCATCCTGTAGGTACACAGTAGTAGGAGTAGCATCATCAGTATCATCATCAGTAGTAGTAGCAGCATCATCATCATCAGTAGTAGCATCATCATCATCAGTATCATCATCAGTATCATCATCATCAGTATCATCATCATCAGTAGTAGTAGCATCATCAGTAGTAGTAGTAGTAGCATCATCATCAGTATCATCATCATCATCAGTAGTAGTATCATCATCACAGAGACAGTGAGAGACACAGAGACACAGAGACAGTGAGACACAGAGACACAGAGACACAGAGAGACAGGTGTCCCCACATCACTTGCTGTAACACCATCAGTAGACTAGGAACCAGTCTCCTGTAGCTGTCAGCTCCGTCCTGTAGGTACACAGTAGTAGTAGTAGCATCATCATCATCATCAGTAGTAGTAGCATCATCAGTAGTAGTAGTAGTAGCATCATCATCAGTATCATCATCATCAGTAGTAGTAGCAGCATCACAGAGACAGTGAGACACAGAGACAGTGAGACACAGAGACAGTGAGACACAGAGACACAGAGACAGTGAGAGACACAGAGACACGGAGAGACAGAGACACAGAGACACAGAGACACAGAGAGACACAGAGAGACAGGTGTCCCCACATCACTTGCTGTAACACCATCAGTAGACTAGGAACCAGTCTCCTGTAGCTGTCAGCTCCGTCCTGTAGGTACACAGTAGTAGTAGTAGCATCATCATCATCATCAGTAGTAGTAGCATCATCAGTAGTAGTAGTAGTAGCATCATCATCAGTATCATCATCATCAGTAGTAGTAGCAGCATCACAGAGACAGTGAGACACAGAGACAGTGAGACACAGAGACAGTGAGACACAGAGACACAGAGACAGTGAGAGACACAGAGACATGGAGAGACAGAGACACAGAGACACAGAGACACAGAGAGACACAGAGAGACAGGTGTCCCCACATCACTTGCTGTAACACCATCAGTAGACTAGGAACCAGTCTCCTGTAGCTGTCAGCTCCATCCTGTAGGTAAACAGCAATAGTAGTAGTGTCATCATGTATCTCTCTCATGTCTCTCTCATGTCTCTCTCCCCGCCCCGTGTCTCTTTCTCTCCGTGTCTCTCTCTCTCCCCGTGTCTCTCTCCCCGTGTCTCTTTCTCCACCCCGTGTCTCCCTCTCCCCGTGTCTCTCTCCCCGCCCCGTGTCTCTCTCTCTCTCTCTCCCCGTGTCTCTCTCTCTCCCCGCCCCGTGTCTCTCTCCCCGTGTCTCTCTCTCCCCACCCCGTGTCTCTCTCTCTCCCCGTGTCTCTCTCTCCCCGCCCCGTGTCTCTCTCTCTCCCCGTGTCTCTCTCTCCCCGTCTCTCCCCGTGTCTCTCTCTCCCCGTGTCTCTCTCTCCCCATCTCTCCCCGTGTCTCTCTCTCTCTAACTCTCTCTCCGTGTCTCTCTCCCCGCCCCGTCTCTCTCTCCCTGTGTCTCTCTCTCTCCCTGTGTCTCTCTCCCCGTGTCTCTCTACCCGTGTCTCTCTCTCTCCCCGTGTCTCTCTCTCTCCCCGCCCCGTGTCTCTCTCTCTCTCTCCCCGTGTCTCTCTCCCCGTGTCTCTCTCTCTCCCCGTGTCTCTCTCCCCGTGTCTCTCCCCGTGTGTCTCTCTCTCCCCGTGTCTCTCTCTCTCCCCGTGTCTCTCTCCCCGTGTCTCTCTCTCTCCCCGTGTCTCTCTCCCCGTGTCTCTCTCTCAGTCCCCGTGTCTCTCTCCCCGTGTCTCTCTCTCCCCGCCCCGTGTCTCTCTCTCCCCGTGTCTCTCTCTCCCCGTCTCTCCCCGCCCCGTGTCTCTCTCTCCCCGCCCTGTCTCTCTCTCTCTCCCCGTGTCTCTCTCCCCGTGTCTCTCTCTCCCCGTGTCTCTCTCCCCGTGTCTCTCTCTCTCTCTCCGTGTCTCTCTCCCCGTGTCTCTCTCTCTCTCCCCGTGTCTCTCTCTCTCTCCCCGTGTCTCTCTCCCCGTGTCTCTCTCTCTCTCCCCGTGTCTCTCTCCCCGTGTCTCTCTCCCCGTGTCTCTCTCTCCCCGTGTCTCTCTCTCTCCCCGTGTCTCTCTCCCCGTGTCTCTCTCTCTCCCCGTGTCTCTCCCTCCCCACCTGTGCGACGTGCACCAGCAGGAGGTGCAGAGCCGCGGCCATCACGGACGGCTCCTGTCTCTCTCTTGTGTCTCTCTCTTGTGTCTCTCTCTTGTGTCTCTCTCTTGTGTCTCTCTCTTGTGTCTCTCTCTTGTGTCTCTCTCTTGTGTCTCTCTCTTGTGTCTCTCTCGTGTGTCTCTCTCTTGTGTCTCTCTCTTGTGTCTCTCTCATGTGTCTCTCTCATGTGTCTCTCTCGTGTCTCTCTCTTGTGTCTCTCTCTCCCCGTGTCTCTCTCTCCCCGTGTCTCTCTCTCCCCGTGTCTCTCTCTCTCTCTCCCCGTGTCTCTCTCCCCGTGTCTCTCTCCCCGTGTCTCTCTCCCCGTGTCTCTCTCTCTCCCCGTGTCTCTCCCCGTGTCTCTCTCTCCCCGTGTCTCTCTCTCCCCGTGTCTCTCTCCCCGTGTCTCTCTCCCCGTGTCTCTCTCCCCGTGTCTCTCTCTCCCCGTCTCTCCCCGTGTCTCTCTCTCTCTAACTCTCTCCCCGTGTCTCTCTCTCTCCCCGTGTCTCTCCCCCCACCCCGTGTCTCTCTCTCCCCGTGTCTCTCTCTCTTCCCGTGTCTCTCTCTCTCTCCCCGTGTCTCTCTCTCTCTCCCCGTGTCTCTCTCTCCCCGTGTCTCTCTCTCCCCGTGTCTCTCTCTCTCCCCGTGTCTCTCTCTCTCTCTCCCCGTGTCTCTCTCTCTCTCCCCGTGTCTCTCTCTCCCCGTGTCTCTCTCTCTCTCTCTCTCCCCGTGTCTCTCTCTCTCTCCCCGTGTCTCTCTCCCCGCCCCGTGTCTCTCTCTCTCCCCGTGTCTCTCTCTCCCCGTGTCTCTCTCTCCCCGTCTCTCCCCGTTTCTCTCTCCCCCCACCCCGTGTCTCTCTCCCCGTGTCTCTCTCTCTCCCCGTGTCTCTCTCTCTCCCCGTGTCTCTCTCTCCCCGTGTCTCTCTCCCCGTGTCTCTCTCCCTCCCCACCTGTGCGACGTGCACCAGCAGGAGGTGCAGAGCCGCGGCCATCACGGACGGCTCCTGTCTCTCTCTTGTGTCTCTCTCTTGTGTCTCTCTCTTGTGTCTCTCTCTTGTGTCTCTCTCTTGTGTCTCTCTCTCTTGTGTCTCTCTCTTGTGTCTCTCTCTTGTGTCTCTCTCTTGTGTCTCTCTCTTGTGTCTCTCTCTTGTGTCTCTCTCTTGTGTCTCTCTCTTGTGTCTCTCTCTTGTGTCTCTCTCTTGTGTCTCTCTCTTGTGTCTCTCTCTTGTGTCTCTCTCTTGTGTCTCTCTCTTGTGTCTCTCTCTCCCCGCCCCGTGTCTCTCCCTCCCCTCCCCGTGTCTCTCTCTCTCTCTCCCCGTGTCTCTCTCTCCCCCCGTGTCTCTCTCTCCCCGTGTCTCTCTCTCTCTAACTCTCTCTCCGTGTCTCTCTCTCCCCGTGTCTCTCTCCCCGTGTCTCTCTCTCTAACTCTCTCCCCGTGTCTCTCTCTCCCCGTGTCTCTCTCTCCCCGTGTCTCTCTCTCCCCGTGTCTCTCTCTCCCCGTGTCTCTTTCTCTCTCTCCCCGTGTCTCTCTCTCCCCGTGTCTCTCTCTCCCCGTGTCTCTCTCTCTCTCCCCGTGTCTCTCTCTCCCCGTGTCTCTCTCTCCCCACCCCGTGTCTCTCTCTCTCCCCCCGTGTCTCTCTCTCTCTCCCCGTGTCTCTCTCCCCGTGTCTCTCTCTCTCCCCGTGTCTCTCTCTCTCCCCGTGTCTCTCTCCCCCCGTGTCTCTCTCTCCCCGTGTCTCTCTCCCTCCCCACCTGTGCGACGTGCACCAGCAGGAGGTGCAGAGCCGCGGCCATCACGGACGGCTCCTGTCTCTCTCTTGTGTCTCTCTCTTGTGTCTCTCTCTTGTGTCTCTCTCATGTGTCTCTCTCTTGTGTCTCTCTCTTGTGTCTCTCTCTTGTGTCTCTCTCTTGTGTCTCTCTCTTGTGTCTCTCTCTTGTGTCTCTCTCTTGTGTCTCTCTCTTGTGTCTCTCTCTTGTGTCTCTCTCTTGTGTCTCTCTCTCCCCGCCCCGTGTCTCTCCCTCCCCTCCCCGTGTCTCTCTCTCTCTCTCCCCGTGTCTCTCTCTCCCCCCGTGTCTCTCTCTCCCCGTGTCTCTCTCTCTCTAACTCTCTCTCCGTGTCTCTCTCTCCCCGTGTCTCTCTCCCCGTGTCTCTCTCTCTCTAACTCTCTCCCCGTGTCTCTCTCTCCCCGTGTCTCTCTCTCCCCGTGTCTCTCTCTCCCCGTGTCTCTCTCTCCCCGTGTCTCTTTCTCTCTCTCCCCGTGTCTCTCTCTCCCCGTGTCTCTCTCTCCCCGTGTCTCTCTCTCTCTCCCCGTGTCTCTCTCTCCCCGTGTCTCTCTCTCCCCACCCCGTGTCTCTCTCTCTCCCCCCGTGTCTCTCTCTCTCTCCCCGTGTCTCTCTCCCCGTGTCTCTCTCTCTCCCCGTGTCTCTCTCCCTCCCCACCTGTGCGACGTGCACCAGCAGGAGGTGCAGAGCCGCGGCCATCACGGACAGCTCATGTCTCTCTCTTGTGTCTCTCTCTTGTGTCTCTCTCTTGTGTCTCTCTCTTGTGTCTCTCTCTTGTGTCTCTCATGTGTCTCTCTCATGTGTCTCTCTCTCTCTCCCCGTGTCTCTCTCTCTCTCCCCGTGTCTCTCTCTCCCCGCCCCGTGTCTCTCTCACGTGTCTCTCTCCCTGTGTCTCTCTCTCCCCGTGTCTCTCTCTCTCTCTCTCCCCGTGTCTCTCTCATGTGTCTCTCTCTCTCCCCCCGTGTCTCTCTCTCTCCCCGTGTCTCTCTCTCCCCGTGTCTCTCTCTCTCCCCGTGTCTCTCTCTCCCCGTGTCTCTCTCTCTCTCCGTGTCTCTCTCTCTCCCCGTGTCTCTCTCCCCGTGTCTCTCTCTCTCTCCCCGTGTCTCTCTCCCCGTGTCTCTCTCTCCCCGCCCCGTGTCTCTCTCACGTGTCTCTCTCCCTGTGTCTCTCTCTCCCCGTGTCTCTCTCTCTCTCTCTCCCCGTGTCTCTCTCATGTGTCTCTCTCTCTCCCCCCGTGTCTCTCTCTCTCCCCGTGTCTCTCTCTCCCCGTGTCTCTCTCTCTCCCCGTGTCTCTCTCTCCCCGTGTCTCTCTCTCCCCGTGTCTCTCTCTCTCCCCGTGTCTCTCTCCCCGTGTCTCTCTCCCTCCCCACCTGTGCGACGTGCACCAGCAGGAGGTGCAGAGCCGCGGCCATCACGGACGGCTCCTGTCTCTCTCATGTGTCTCTCTCGTGTCTCTCTCTTGTGTCTCTCTCTTGTGTCTCTCTCTTGTGTCTCTCTCTCTTGTGTCTCTCTCTCTCTCCCCGTCTCTCTCTCTCTCTCTCTCCCCGTGTCTCTCTCTCTCTCCCCGTGTCTCTCTCTCCCCGTGTCTCTCTCTCTCTCCCCGTGTCTCTCTCTCCCCGTGTCTCTCTCTCTCTCCCCGTCTCTCTCTCTCTCTCTCTCCCCGTGTCTCTCTCTCTCTCCGTGTCTCTCTCTCTCTCCCCGTGTCTCTCTCTCTCCCCGTGTCTCTCTCTCCCCGTGTCTCTCTCCCCGTGTCTCTCTCTCCCCGTGTCTCTCTCCCTCCCCACCTGTGCGACGTGCACCAGCAGGAGGTGCAGAGCCGCGGCCATCACGGACGGCTCCTGTCTCTCTCTTGTGTCTCTCTCTTGTGTCTCTCTCTTGTGTCTCTCTCTTGTGTCTCTCTCTTGTGTCTCTCTCATGTGTCTCTCTCATGTGTCTCTCTCTTGTGTCTCTCTCTTGTGTCTCTCTCTTGTGTCTCTCTCTTGTGTCTCTCTCTTGTGTCTCTCTCTCCCTGCCCCGTGTCTCTCCCTCCCCTCCCCGTGTCTCTCTCTCTCTCTCCCCGTGTCTCTCTCTCCCCGTGTCTCTTTCTCTCTCTCCCCGTGTCTCTCTCTCCCCGTGTCTCTCTCTCTCCCCGTGTCTCTCTCCCCGTGTCTCTCTCTCTCCCCGTGTCTCTCTCCCCGTGTCTCTCTCTCTCCCCGTGTCTCTCCCTCCCCACCTGTGCGACGTGCACCAGCAGGAGGTGCAGAGCCGCGGCCATCACGGACGGCTCATGTCTCTCTCATGTCTCTCTCGTGTCTCTCTCTTGTGTCTCTCTCTTGTGTCTCTCTCTTGTGTCTCTCTCTTGTGTCTCTCTCTTGTGTCTCTCTCTTGTGTCTCTCTCTTGTGTCTCTCTCTTGTGTCTCTCTTGTGTCTCTCTCTTGTGTCTCTCTCTTGTGTCTCTCTCTTGTGTCTCTCTCTTGTGTCTCTCTCTTGTGTCTCTCTCTTGTGTCTCTCTCTTGTGTCTCTCTCTTGTGTCTCTCTCTCATGTCTCTCTCTCGTGTCTCTCTCTTGTGTCTCTCTCTTGTGTCTCTCTCTTGTGTCTCTCTCTTGTGTCTCTCTTGTGTCTCTCTCGTGTCTCTCTCTCTCTCCCCGTCTCTCTCTCTCTCTCTCCCCGTGTCTCTCTCTCCCCGCCCCGTGTCTCTCTCTCCCCGTGTCTCTCTCTCTCTCCCCGTGTCTCTCTCTCTCCCCGTGTCTCTCTCTCTCTCCGTGTCTCTCTCTCTCCCCGTGTCTCTCTCCCCCCGTGTCTCTCTCTCTCCCCGTGTCTCTCTCCCTCCCCACCTGTGCGACGTGCACCAGCAGGAGGTGCAGAGCCGCGGCCATCACGGACGGCTCCTGTCTCTCTCATGTGTCTCTCTCTTGTGTCTCTCTCTTGTGTCTCTCTCTTGTGTCTCTCTCTTGTGTCTCTCTCTTGTGTCTCTCTCATGTGTCTCTCTCATGTGTCTCTCTCTTGTGTCTCTCTCTTGTGTCTCTCTCTTGTGTCTCTCTCTTGTGTCTCTCTCTTGTGTCTCTCTCTCCCCGCCCCGTGTCTCTCCCTCCCCTCCCCGTGTCTCTCTCTCTCTCTCCCCGTGTCTCTCTCTCCCCGTGTCTCTTTCTCTCTCTCCCCGTGTCTCTCTCTCCCCGTGTCTCTCTCTCTCCCCGTGTCTCTCTCCCCGTGTCTCTCTCTCTCCCCGTGTCTCTCTCCCCGTGTCTCTCTCTCTCCCCGTGTCTCTCCCTCCCCACCTGTGCGACGTGCACCAGCAGGAGGTGCAGAGCCGCGGCCATCACGGACGGCTCCTGTCTCTCTCTTGTGTCTCTCTCTTGTGTCTCTCTCTTGTGTCTCTCTCTTGTGTCTCTCTCTTGTGTCTCTCTCTTGTGTCTCTCTCTTGTGTCTCTCTCTTGTGTCTCTCTCTTGTGTCTCTCTCTTGTGTCTCTCTCTTGTGTCTCTCTCTTGTGTCTCTCTCTTGTGTCTCTCTCTTGTGTCTCTCTCTTGTGTCTCTCTCTTGTGTCTCTCTCTTGTGTCTCTCTCTTGTGTCTCTCTCTTGTGTCTCTCTCTCTTGTGTCTCTCTCTTGTGTCTCTCTCTCATGTCTCTCTCTTGTGTCTCTCTCTTGTGTCTCTCTCTTGTGTCTCTCTCTTGTGTCTCTCTCTTGTGTCTCTCTTGTGTCTCTCTCGTGTCTCTCTCTCTCTCCCCGTCTCTCTCTCTCTCTCTCCCCGTGTCTCTCTCTCCCCGCCCCGTGTCTCTCTCTCCCCGTGTCTCTCTCTCTCTCCCCGTGTCTCTCTCTCTCCCCGTGTCTCTCTCTCTCTCCGTGTCTCTCTCTCTCCCCGTGTCTCTCTCTCCCCGTGTCTCTCTCTCTCTCCCCGTGTCTCTCTCCCTCCCCACCTGTGCGACGTGCACCAGCAGGAGGTGCAGAGCCGCGGCCATCACGGACGGCTCCTGTCTCTCTCTTGTGTCTCTCTCTTGTGTCTCTCTCTTGTGTCTCTCTCTTGTGTCTCTCTTGTGTCTCTCTCGTGTCTCTCTCTCTCTCCCCGTCTCTCTCTCTCTCTCTCCCCGTGTCTCTCTCTCCCCGCCCCGTGTCTCTCTCTCCCCGTGTCTCTCTCTCTCTCCCCGTGTCTCTCTCTCTCCCCGTGTCTCTCTCTCTCCGTGTCTCTCTCTCTCCCCGTGTCTCTCTCTCCCCGTGTCTCTCTCTCTCTCCCCGTGTCTCTCTCCCTCCCCACCTGTGCGACGTGCACCAGCAGGAGGTGCAGAGCCGCGGCCATCACGGACGGCTCCTGTCTCTCTCTTGTGTCTCTCTCTTGTGTCTCTCTCTTGTGTCTCTCTCTTGTGTCTCTCTCTTGTGTCTCTCTCTTGTGTCTCTCTCATGTGTCTCTCTCTTGTGTCTCTCTCTTGTGTCTCTCTCTTGTGTCTCTCTCTTGTGTCTCTCTCTTGTGTCTCTCTCTTGTGTCTCTCTCTTGTGTCTCTCTCATGTGTCTCTCTCTTGTGTCTCTCTCTCTCTGTCTCTCTCTTGTGCCTCTCTCTTGTGTCTCTCTCTCTTGTGTCTCTCTCTCTCTCCCCGTCTCTCTCTCTCTCCGTGTCTCTCTCTCTCTCCCCGTGTCTCTCTCTCTCTCCCCGTGTCTCTCTCTCTCTCCCCGTGTCTCTCTCTCTCTCCCCGTCTCTCTCTCCCCGTGTCTCTCTCCCCGTGTCTCTCTCTCTCTCCCCGTGTCTCTCTCTCTCTCCCCGTGTCTCTCTCTCCCCGTGTCTCTCTCCCCGTGTCTCTCTCTCTCCCCGTGTCTCTCTCTCTCCCCGTGTCTCTCCCCGTGTCTCTCTCTCTCCCCGTGTCTCTCTCTCTCCCCGTGTCTCTCTCTCCCCGTGTCTCTCTCTCTCCCCGTGTCTCTCTCTCTCCCCGTGTCTCTCCCCGTGTCTCTCCCCCCGTGTCTCTCTCCCCGTGTCTCTCCCCCCGTGTCTCTCTCTCTCCCCGTGTCTCTCTCCCTCCCCACCTGTGCGACGTGCACCAGCAGGAGGTGCAGAGCCGCGGCCATCACGGACGGCTCCTGTCTCTCTCATGTGTCTCTCTCGTGTCTCTCTCTTGTGTCTCTCTCTTGTGTCTCTCTCTTGTGTCTCTCTCTCTTGTGTCTCTCTCTTGTGTCTCTCTCTTGTGTCTCTCTCTCTCCCCGTGTCTCTCTCTTGTGTCTCTCTCTCCCCGTGTCTCTCTCTCTCTCCCCGTGTCTCTCTCTCTCCCCGTGTCTCTCTCTCCCCTTGTCTCTCTCCCCGTGTCTCTCTCCCCGTGTCTCTCTCTCCCCGTGTCTCTCTCCCTCCCCACCTGTGCGACGTGCACCAGCAGGAGGTGCAGAGCCGCGGCCATCACGGACGGCTCATGTCTCTCTCTTGTGTCTCTCTCTTGTGTCTCTCTCATGTGTCTCTCTCTTGTGTCTCTCTCTTGTGTCTCTCTCTTGTGTCTCTCTCTTGTGTCTCTCTCTTGTGTCTCTCTCATGTGTCTCTCTCTTGTGTCTCTCTCTTGTGTCTCTCTCTTGTGTCTCTCTCTCCCCGCCCCGTGTCTCTCCCTCCCCTCCCCGTGTCTCTCTCTCTCTCTCCCCGTGTCTCTCTCCCCGCCCCGTGTCTCTCCCTCCCCTCCCCGTGTCTCTCTCTCTCTCTCCCCGTGTCTCTCTCTCCCCGTGTCTCTCTCTCTCTCTCCCCGTGTCTCTCTCCCCGTGTCTCTCTCTCTCTCTCCCCGTGTCTCTCTCCCCGTGTCTCTCTCTCTCCCCGTGTCTCTCTCCCCGTGTCTCTCTCTCTCCCCGTGTCTCTCTCCCTCCCCACCTGTGCGACGTGCACCAGCAGGAGGTGCAGAGCCGCGGCCATCACGGACGGCTCATGTCTCTCTCTTGTGTCTCTCTCTTGTGTCTCTCTCTTGTGTCTCTCTCTTGTGTCTCTCTCATGTGTCTCTCTCTTGTGTCTCTCTCTTGTGTCTCTCTCTTGTGTCTCTCTCATGTGTCTCTCTCTTGTGTCTCTCTCTTGTGTCTCTCTCTTGTGTCTCTCTCTTGTGTCTCTCTCTCTTGTGTCTCTCTCTTGTGTCTCTCTCTTGTGTCTCTCTCTTGTGTCTCTCTCTTGTGTCTCTCTCTCTTGTGTCTCTCTCTCTCCCCGTCTCTCTCTCTCTCTCTCTCCCCGTGTCTCTCTCTCCCCGTGTCTCTCTCTCTCTCCCCGTGTCTCTCTCTCTCCCCGTGTCTCTCTCCCCGTGTCTCTCTCTCCCCGTGTCTCTCTCTCTCTCCCCGTGTCTCTCTCTCCCTCCCCACCTGTGCGACGTGCACCAGCAGGAGGTGCAGAGCCGCGGCCATCACGGACGGCTCCTGGTCGGACAGCGCTCGCGACAACACCGCCGCCGATGAAGACTCATCACGCTCATCACGCTCCTGCTGATGCTGATGCTGATGCTGCTGATGATGATGCTGATGATGGTGGTGGTGCTGACGCTGAAGAAGTCGAGGAAGCGCTAGGATCGCCTTCTTGCGGACGAGCTCGCTGCGTGTCGGAGGGAGGGGGTGGAAAAACGTTTTTGTCGGGAGCTCCCGGGACTGAAACGACGGCCTAGATAATCCCCGCCCACCTTCGTGGGTCATTTGGGGAAAAGTCACCAGCACGTAGGATGGAAATTAAGCGGGTTAGTTCACTCACGTTTTTAAAGTGTTTTTTTTTGTGTGTGTGTGTGTGTGTGTGCCGGAAAAAATGGGGGTAGTGGGTGGGAGAGAGAAAACCTTATTTGTTGTTGTTGTTATTATTGTTGTTACATTTTGCTAGTGGCAAAAGGTAGGTTGTAATGATGATGTGCATTGGCTCATCCCGAGCCCTCGTTACTTGGATAGTGTTGGTAATAGGTATTTTTACCCCTTTTTTAACTGGCACTTAAAAAACTGACACCTTTATTCAAGGGGATCGTGTTTGCAATAACCACAACACAAGCAGTCAGAATTGCAAACAAAAGAGACAACTCTGATAATAATAATATTGGCACAGTCCTTGAATTTTGATTTGTCCACACCAGAGACGGCTTTTCTTAGAGCCCTTTAATTTCCACTGGTGTTGGACCAGAAGACGCCAAAAGGCGTACAACTTTAAAAACAGCAGAGCACTATCAGAGTTATTAAGGTGCTTGGGGTGAGCCATTTACATTATGAGAACTCCTTTGCCAGTAACAAGATATAGGAATAGGTTTTTACCCCTTTTAACTGGCACACAAAACTGACACCTTTATTCAAGGGGATCGTGTTTGCAATAACCACAACACAAGCAGTCAGAATTGCAAACAAAAAAAGACAACTCTGATGATAATACTATTGGCACAGTCCTTGAATTTTGATTTGTCCACACCAGAGACGGCTTTTCTTAGAAGCCCCTTAAGTCTCTCCACTGGTGTTGGACCGGAAGACGCCAAAAGGCGTACAACTTTAAAAACAGCAGAGCACTATCAGAGTTATTGAGGTGCTTGGGGTGAGCCATTAACATTATGAGACCTCCTTTGCCAGTAACAAGATATAGGAATAGTTTTACCCCTTTTAACTGGCACACAAAAACTGACAACCTTTATTCAAGGCATCATGTTTGCCATAACCACAACACAAGCAGTCAAAACTGCAAACAAAAGAGACAACTCTGATAATAATAATATTGGCACAGTCCTTGAATTTTGATTTGTCCACGCCCGAGACGGCTTTTCTTAGAAGCCCCTTAAGTCTCTCCACTGGTGTTGGACCAGAAGATGCCAAAAGGCGTACAACTTTAAAAACAGCAGAGCACCATCAGAGTTATTGAGGTGCTTGGGGTGAGCCATTTACATTATGAGACCTCCTTTGCCAGTAACAAGTTATAGGAATAGGTTTTTACCCCTTTTAACTGGCACACAAAACTGACAACCTTTATTCAAGGCATCATGTTTGCAATAACCACAACACAAGCAGTCAAAAATGCAAACAAAAAGAGACAACTCTGATGATAATAATATTGGCACAGTCCTTGAATTTTGATTTGTCCACACCCGAGACGGCTTTTCTTAGAAGCCCTTTAAGTCTCTCCACTGGTGCTGGACCAGAAGACGCCAAAAGGCGTACAACTTTAAAAACAGCAGAGCACTATCAGAGTTATTGAGGTGCTTGGGGTGAGCCATTAACATTATGAGACCTCCTTTGCCAGTAACAAGTTATAGGAATAGGTTTTACCCCTTTTAACTGGCACACAAAACTGACAAACTTTATTCAAGGCATCATGTTTGCAATAACCACAACACAAGCAGTCAAAAATGCAAACAAAAAGAGACAACTCTGATAATGATATTGGCACAGTCCTTGAATTTATATTTGTCCACACCAGAGACGGCTTTTCTTAGAGCCCTTTAATCTCCACTGGTGTTGGACCAGAAGACGCCAAAAGGCGTACAACTTTAAAAACAGCAGAGCACCATCAGAGTTATTGAGGTGCTTGGGGTGAGCCATTTACATTATGAGACCTCCTTTGCCAGTAACAAGATATAGGAATAGGTTTTACCCTTTTAACTGGCACAAAAAAAACTGACAACCTTTATTCAAGGCATCATGTTTGCAATAACCACAACACAAGCAGTCAGAATTGCAAACAAAAGAGACAACTCTGATAATAATAATAATATTGGCACTGTCCTTGAATTTTGATTTGTCCACGCCCGAGACGGCTTTTCTTAGAAGCCCCTTAAGTCTCTCCACTGGTGTTGGACCGGAAGACGCCAAAAGGCGTACAACTTTAAAAACAGCAGAGCACTATCAGAGTTATTGAGGTGCTCTGGGTGAGCCATTTACATTATGAGACCTCCTTTGCCAGTAACAAGATATAGGAATAGTTTTACCCCTTTTAACTGGCACACAAAAACTGACAACCTTTATTCAAGGCATCATGTTTGCAATAACCACAACACAAGCAGTCAGAATTGCAAACAAAAGAGACAACTCTGATAATAATAATATTGGCACAGTCCTTGAATTTTGATTTGTCCATGCCCGAGACGGCTTTTCTTAGAAGCCCCTTAAGTCTCTCCACTGGTGTTGGACCGGAAGACGCCAAAAGGCGTACAACTTTAAAAACAGCAGAGCACTATCAGAGTTATTGAGGTGCTTGGGGTGAGCCATTAACATTATGAGACCTCCTTTGCCAGTAACAAGTTATAGGAATAGTTTTACCCCTTTTAACTGGCACACAAAAACTGACAACCTTTATTCAAGGCATCATGTTTGCAATAACCACAACACAAGCAGTCAGAATTGCAAACAAAAAGAGACAACTCTGATAATAATATTGGCACAGTCCTTGAATTTATATTTGTCCACACCAGAGACGGCTTTTCTTAGAGCCCTTTAATTTCCACTGGTGTTGGACCAGAAGACGCCAAAAGGCGTACAACTTTAAAAACAGCAGAGCACTATCAGAGTTATTGAGGTGCTTGGGGTGAGCCATTAACATTATGAGATCTCCTTTGCCAGTAACAAGATATAGGAATAGGTTTTTACCCCTTTTAACTGGCACACAAAAACTGACAAACTTTATTCAAGGCATCATGTTTGCAATAACCACAACACAAGCAGTCAAAAATGCAAACAAAAAGAGGACAACTCTGATGATAATATTGATATTGGCACAGTCCTTGAATTTTGATTTGTCCACACCCGAGACGGCTTTTCTTAGAAGCCCTTTAGTCTCCATTGGTGTTGGACCAGAGGACGCCAAAAGGCGTACAACTTTAAAAACAGCAGAGCACCATCAGAGTTATTGAGGTGCTTGGGGTGAGCCATTTACATTATGAGACCTCCTTTGCCAGTAACAAGATAAAGGAATAGGTTTTTACCCCTTTTAACTGGCACACAAAACTGACAAACTTTATTCAAGGCATCATGTTTGCAATAACCACAACACAAGCAGTCAGAATGCAAACAAAAAGAGACAACTCTGATAATAATAATATTGGCACTGTCCTTGAATTTTGATTTGTCCACGCCCGAGACGGCTAATCTTAGAAGCCCCTTAAGTCTCTCCACTGGTGTTGGACCAGAAGACGCCAAAAGGCGTACAACTTTAAAAACAGCAGAGCACCATCAGAGTTATTGAGGTGCTTGGGGTGAGCCATTTACATTATGAGACTTCCTTTGCCAGTAACAAGATATAGGAATAGGTTTTACCCTTTTAACTGGCACAAAAAAAACTGACAACCTTTATTCAAGGCATCATGTTTGCAATAACCACAACACAAGCAGTCAGAATTGCAAACAAAAGAGACAACTCTGATAATAATAATAATAATATTGGCACTGTCCTTGAATTTTGATTTGTCCACGCCCGAGACGGCTTTTCTTAGAAGCCCCTTAAGTCTCTCCACTGGTGTTGGACCGGAAGACGCCAAAAGGCGTACAACTTTAAAAACAGCAGAGCACTATCAGAGTTATTGAGGTGCTCTGGGTGAGCCATTAACATTATGAGACCTCCTTTGCCAGTAACAAGATATAGGAATAGTTTTACCCCTTTTAACTGGCACACAAAACTGACAACCTTTATTCAAGGCATCATGTTTGCAATAACCACAACACAAGCAGTCAAAAATGCAAACAAAAGAGACAACTCAGATAATAATAATAATATTGGCACTGTCCTTGAATTTTGATTTGTCCACGCCCGAGACGGCTTTTCTTAGAAGCCCCTTAAGTCTCTCCACTGGTGTTGGACCGGAAGACGCCAAAAGGCGTACAACTTTAAAAACAGCAGAGCACTATCAGAGTTATTGAGGTGCTCTGGGTGAGCCATTAACATTATGAGACCTCCTTTGCCAGTAACAAGATATAGGAATAGGTTTTTACCCCTTTTAACTGGCACACAAAACTGACAACCTTTATTCAAGGCATCATGTTTGCAATAACCACAACACAAGCAGTCAAAAATGCAAACAAAAAGAGACAACTCTGATAATAATATTGGCACAGTCCTTGAATTTATATTTGTCCACACCAGAGACGGCTTTTCTTAGAGCCCTTTAATTTCCACTGGTGTTGGACCAGAAGACGCCAAAAGGCGTACAACTTTAAAAACAGCAGAGCACCATCAGAGTTATTGAGGTGCTCTGGGTGAGCCATTTACATTATGAGAACTCCTTTGCCAGTAACAAGATATAGGAATAGGTATTTACCCCTTTTAACCGGCACAAAAAAACTGACACCTTTATTCAAGGGGATCGTGTTTGATATAGCGGCGTGGTCTTTGAGCTGTGTGAACGTCTTTTGGCTTCGTCTGGTCAAGCACCGATTGGATCCACCATCACCCCCTGAAGCACCCTGCAGTGTAACTAAAGGGGTTTTACCCGCATGTGTCTGAGGTCCACCATCACCCCCTGAACCACCCTGCAGTATAACTAAAGGGGTTTTACCCGCATATGTTTGAGGTCCATCATCACTCCCTGAAACACCCTGCAGTGTAACTAAAGGGGTTTTACCCGCATGTGTGTGAGGTCCACCACCATCACTCCCTGAAACACCCTGCAGTATAACTAAAGGGGTTTTACCCGCGTGTGTTTGAGGTTCACCATCACTCCCTGAAACACCCTGCAGTATAACTAAAGGGGTTTTACCCGCATGTGTTTGAGGTCCACCATCACCCCCTGAACCACCCTGCAGTATAACTAAAGGGGTTTTACCCGCATGTGTTTGAGGTCCACCACCATCACTCCCTGAAACACCCTGCAGTGTAACTAAAGGAGTTTTACCCGCGTGTGTTTGAAGTTCACCATCGCTCCCTGAAACACCCTGCAGTATAACTAAAGGGGTTTTACCCGCGTGTGTTTGAGGTCCACCATCACCACCCCCTGAAACACCCTGCAGTATAACTAAAGGGGTTTTACCCGCATGTGTTTGAGGTCCACCATCACTCCCTGAAACACCCTGCAGTATAACTAAAGGGGTTTTACCCGCGTGTGTTTGAGGTCCACCACCATCACTCCCTGAAACACCCTGCAGTGTAACTAAAGGAGTTTTACCCGCATGTGTTTGAGGTCCACCATCACTCCCTGAAACACCCTGCAGTATAACTAAAGGGGTTTTACCCGCATGTGTTTGAGGTCCATCATCACTCCCTGTAGCACCCTGCAGTTTAACTAAAGGGGTTTTACCCGCATGTGTTTGAGGTCCAGCACCATCACCACCCCCTGAAACACCCTGCAGTATAACTAAAGGGGTTTTACCCACACGTGTGTATGAGGTTCACCACCATCACCACTCCCTGAATCACCCTGGGTCGAGGCTCAAATAAGAAAGCCGTCCCTTGGCGTGGAACAATCAGTTTCGAGGACGATGCATCATATATTATTATATTATCATAGTGTGTTTTGACCGCAGGTATTGTGGTTAATACGGTAAACGTGAATCCTCGTTTTAAAAATGTTTCAGTTTTGATGCCAGAGAAAAAGGGGCAAAGCCCCTATTATCATTATTATTATTATTACATTTTGGTAGTGGCAAAGGTAGGTGTAATGATGATGCAGATGATGATATTAAGTATTAAAGCTGTCGTGACTGCATACAATTACTCGCTTGGTTTTTTCGGTAAAGTTACGTATGTAGGAATACAGTAAAATTAGATTAAAACAAAATGTTATTGTAGAAATAGGTTTTACCCTTTTGACTGGCACAAAAACTGACACCTTTATTCAAGGCATCGTGTTGTTGTTATGGCTAGTGTTGTTGTTGTGTTATTGTTGTTGTGTTATTGTTGTTGTGTTGTTATTGTTGTTGTGTTATTGTTGTTGTGTTATTGTTGTTGTTATTGTTGTGTTATTGTTGTGTTATTGGTGTTGTTATTGTTGTTGTTGTTGATGTTGTTGTTGTTGTGTTGTTGTTGTTATTGTTGTGTTATTGTTGTTGTGTTGTTATTGTTGTGTTGTTGTTGTTGTTTATTGTTGTTGTGTTATTGTTGTGTGATTGTTGTTGTTATTGTTGTTGTGTTATTGTTGTGTGATTGTTGTTGTTGTGTTATTGTTGTGTTATTGTTGTTATTGTTGTTGTTGTGTTGTTGTGTTATTGTTGTTGTGTTGTTGTGTTATTGTTGTTGTGTTGTTGTTATTGTTGTTGTTATTGTTGTTGTTATTGTTGTGATGTTGTTGTTGTGTTATTGTGTTATTGTTGTTGTTGTGGTGTTGTTGTTATTGTTGTTGTGTTATTGTTGTTGTTATTGTTGTTGTTGTGTATTGTTGTTGTGTTGTTGTTATTGTTGTGTATTGTTGTTGTGTTGTTGTTGTTATTGTTGTGTTGTCATTGTTGTTGTTATTGTTGTGTTGTTATTGTTGTTGTGTTGTTGTGTTGTTATTGTTGTTGTTATTGTTGTGTTGTTATTGTTGTTGTTATTGTTGTGTTATTGTTATTGTTGTGTTGTTATTGTTGTTGTTATTGTTGTTGTTATTGTTGTGTTGTTATTGTTGTTGTTATTGTTGTGATGTTGTTGTTGTGTTATTGTTGTTATTGTTGTTGTTGTTATTGTTGTGTTATTGTTGTGTAATTGTTGTTGTTATTGTTGTTATTGTTGTTGTTGTGTTATTGTGTTATTGTTGTTGTTGTGTTGTTGTGTTATTGTTGTTGTTGTTGTGTTGTTGTTATTGTGTATTGTTGTTATTGTTGTTGTTGTGTTATTGTGTTATTGTTGTTGTTGTGTTGTTGTTGTTATTGTTGTTGTTGTGTTATTGTTGTTGTTATTGTTGTTGTTATTGTTGTTGTGTTGTTGTTATTGTTGTTGTGTTGTTGTGTTATTGTTGTTGTTGTGTTGTTGTTGTTATTGTTGTTGTGTTGTTGTTATTGTTGTTGTGTTGTTGTGTTATTGTTGTTGTTGTGTTGTTGTTATTGTTGTTGTTGTGTTGTTGTGTTGTTGTTGTTGTTGCTGCCCCGGGCCTCACCTGGTGTGCTGTGTCTTCTCCATCACGAGCGGTAGCAGCGTGGGGGCGAGGTGACAGGCGGCGAGCTGAGACACAGCCCCAAGAGCCATGCTCACCTCCAACACACCACCACACTGCAAGTCCTACAGAGTATCATCATCATCATCAGTATCATCATCGTCATCAGTATCATCATCAGTATCATCATCAGTATCATCATCGTCAGTATCATCATCATCACTAGTAGTATCATCATCAGTATCATCATCATCAGTATCATCATCATCAGTATCATCATCATCATCAGTATCATCATCATCAGTATCATCATCATCATCACGTGAGACACAGCCCCAAGAGCCATGCTCACCTCCAACACACCACCACACTGCAAGTCCTACAGAGTATCATCATCATCATCAGTATCATCATCGTCATCAGTATCATCATCAGTATCATCATCAGTATCATCATCATCAGTATCATCATCATCAGTATCATCATCATCATCATCAGTATCATCATCATCAGTATCATCATCATCATCACGTGAGACACAGCCGCAAGAGCCATGCTCACCTCCAACACACCACCACACTGCAAGTCCTACAGAGTATCATCATCATCATCAGTATCATCATCGTCATCAGTATCATCATCAGTATCATCATCAGTATCATCATCGTCAGTATCATCATCATCACTAGTAGTATCATCATCAGTATCATCATCATCAGTATCATCATCATCAGTATCATCATCATCATCAGTATCATCATCATCAGTATCATCATCATCATCACGTGAGACACAGCCCCAAGAGCCATGCTCACCTCCAACACACCACCACACTGCAAGTCCTACAGAGTATCATCATCATCATCAGTATCATCATCGTCATCAGTATCATCATCAGTATCATCATCAGTATCATCATCGTCAGTATCATCATCATCACTAGTAGTATCATCATCAGTATCATCATCATCAGTATCATCATCGTCAGTATCATCATCACTAGTAGTATCATCATCATCGTCATCACGTGAGACACAGCCCCAAGAGCCATGCTCACCTCCAACACACCACCACACTGCAAGTCCTACAGAGTAGTAGTATCATCAGTATCATCATCATCAGTATCATCATCATCAGTATCATCATCGTCATTAGTATCATCATCACTAGTAGTATCATCATCATCATCAGTATCATCATCATCATCATCATCAGTATCATCATCATCACTAGTAGCATCATCATCATCATCAGTATTATCATCACTAGTAGTATCATCATCATCATCAGTATCATCATCGTCATCATCAGTATCATCATCGTCATTAGTATCATCATCATCAGTATCATCATCAGTATCAGTATCATCATCATCAGTATCATCATCGTCAGTAGTATCATCATCACTAGTAGTATCATCATCATCAGTAACATCATCATCACTAGTAGTATCATCATCAGTATCATCATCATCAGTAGTAGTATCATCATCGTCAGTAGTATCATCATCACTAGTATCATCATCATCAGTATCATCATCATCATCAGTAGTAGTATCATCATCATCAGTAGTAGTATCATCATCATCAGTAGTAGTATCATCATCATCATCATCATCGTCATCATCAGTAGTAGTATCATCAACATCAGTATCATCATCATCAGTATCATCATCACTAGTAGTAGTATCATCATCAGTATCATCACGTGAGACACATCGTCATCATCAGTAGTAGTATCAGTATCATCATCATCAGTATCATCATCGTCAGTATCATCATCACTAGTAGTATCATCATCATCGTCATCACGTGAGACACAGCCCCAAGAGCCATGCTCACCTCCAACACACCACCACACTGCAAGTCCTACAGAGTATCATCATCATCAGTATCATCATCGTCATCATCAGTATCATCATCACTAGTAGTATCATCATCATCAGTATCATCATCATCAGTATCATCATCATCAGTATCATCATCATCATCAGTATCATCATCATCATCAGTATCATCATCATCGTCATCATCAGTATCATCATCATCACTAGTAGTAGTATCATCATCATCATCATCACTAGTAGTATCATCATCGTCGTCATCATCAGTATCATCATCGTCAGTAGTATCATCATCATCAGTATCAGTATCATCATCACTAGTAGTAGTATCATCATCATCAGTATCAGTATCATCATCACTAGTAGTAGTATCATCATCATCAGTATCATCATCATCAGTATCATCATCAGTATCATCATCGTCATCATCAGTATCATCATCATCAGCATCATCATCAGTATCATCATCATCAGTATCATCATCATCAGTATCATCATCATCAGCATCATCATCATCATCAGTATCATCATCATCAGTATCATCATCATCAGTATCATCATCATCAGTATCATCATCATCAGTAGTAGTATCATCATCGATAGTAATATCATCAGTATCATCATCGTCAGTAGTAGTATCATCATCACCAACATCTTCATCATCATCATCAGCTGACCTTGATGATTGTATTCACCAGCAGCAGCATCAGCTCGTGGTCTTCATCCAGCAGTAGAGAGGCAGCAAGGTACCCTGGGAATCACAGAGGGAGGGGTTCACCATGACCCTGTCTCTGTCTCTCTGTCTCCTTGTCTCTGTCTCTGTCTGTCTCTGTCTCCCTGTGTCTCTGTGTCTCTGTGTCTCTGTCTCCCTGTCTGTCTCCCTGTGTCTCTGTGTCTCTGTCTCCCTGTCTGTCTCCCTGTGTCTCTGTGTCTCTGTCTCCCTGTCTCTGTCTCCCTGTCTGTCTCTGTCTCCCTGTGTCTCTGTCTCCCTGTGTCTCTGTGTCTCTGTGTCTCTGTCTCCTTGTCTCCCTGTGTCTCTGTCTCCCTGTCTCCTCGTGTCTCTGTCTCCTTGTCTGTCTCCCTGTGTCTTAGTCTCCCTGTCTGTCTCTGTCTCCCTGTGTCTCTGTCTCCCTGTGTCTCTGTCTCCCTGTGTCTCTGTGTCTCTGTCTCTCTTCTCCCTGTGTCTCTGTCTCCCTGTGTCTCTGTCTCCCTGTGTCTCTGTCTCCCTGTGTCTCTGTGTCTCTGTCTCTCTTCTCCCTGTCTGTCTCTGTCTCCCTGTGTCTCTGTCTCCCTGTGTCTCTGTCTCCCTGTGTCTCTGTGTCTCTGTCTCTCTTCTCCCTGTCTGTCTCCCTGTGTCTCTGTCTGTCTCTGTCTCCCTGTATGTCTCTGTCTCCTTGTCTGTCTCTGTATCCCTGTCTCCCTGTCTGTCTCCCTGTGTCTGTCTGTCTCTGTCTCCTTGTCTGTCTCCCTGTCTCCCTGTGTCTCTGTCTCCCTGTCTCCTTGTCTCCCTGTGTCTCTGTCTCCCTGTCTCCTTGTCTCCCTGTGTCTCTGTCTCCCTGTCTCTGTGTCTCTGTATCCCTGTCTCCTTGTGTGTCTCCCTGTGTCTCTGTCTCACTGTCTCCTTGTCTGTCTCCCTGTCTGTCTCTGTTTGTCTCTGTTTGTCTCTGTCTCCCTGTGTCTGTCTCCCTGTCTCCCTGTGTCTCTGTGTCTCTGTCTCCCTGTCTCCCTGTGTCTCTGTCTCCCTGTGTCTCTGTCTCCCTGTCTCCCTGTCTGTCTCCCTGTGTCTCTGTCTCCCTGTCTCCCTGTCTGTCTCCCTGTGTCTCTGTCTCCCTGTCTCCTTGTCTGTCTCCCTGTGTCTCTGTCTGTCTCTGTCTCCTTGTCTGTCTCCCTGTGTCTCTGTCTCCCTGTGTCTCTGTCTCCCTGTCTCCCTGTGTCTCTGTCTCTGTGTCTCTGTCTCCCTGTCTCCTTGTCTGTTTCTGTCTGTCTCTGTGTCTCTGTCTCCCTGTCTGTCTCTGTCTGTCTCTGTCTCTCTGTCTCCCTGTCTGTTTCTGTCTGTCTCTGTGTCTCTGTCTCCCTGTGTCTCTGTCTCCCTGTCTCCTTGTCTCCTTGTCTCCCTGTGTCTCTGTGTCTCTGTGTCTCTGTCTCCCTGTCTCCCTGTCTCCATGTCTCTCTGTCTCCCTGTCTCCCTGTCTGTCTCTGTCTCCCTGTGTCTCTGTCTCCCTGTCTCCCTGTCTCCCTGTCTCCATGTCTCTCTGTCTCCCTGTCTCCCTGTGTCTCTGTGTCTCTGTCTCCCTGTCTCCTTGTCTGTCTCTGTCTCCCTGTCTCCTCGTGTCTCTGTGTCTCTGTGTCTCTGTCTCCCTGTCTCTCTGTCTGTCTCCCTGTGTCTCTGTCTCACTGTCTCCTTGTCTGTCTCCCTGTGTCTCTGTGTCTCTGTCTGTCTCCCTGTGTCTTTGTCTGTCTCCCTGTGTCTCTGTCTCCCTGTGTCTCTGTCTCCCTGTGTCTCTGTCTCCCTGTGTCTCTGTCTCCCTGTCTCCCTGTCTGTCTCCCTGTGTCTCTGTCTCCCTGTGTCTCTGTCTCCCTGTCTCCCTGTCTGTCTCCCTGTCTCTCTGTCTCCCTGTGTCTCTGTCTCCCTGTGTCTCTGTCTCCCTGTCTCCCTGTGTCTCTGTCTGTCTCTGTCTCCCTGTCTCCTTGTCTCCCTGTGTCTCTGTCTCCCTGTCTGTCTCCCTGTGTCTCTGTCTCTCTGTCTGTCTCCCTGTGTCTCTGTCTCTCTGTCTGTCTCCCTGTGTCTCTGTCTCCCTGTCTCCCTGTGTCTCTGTCTCCCTGTCTGTCTCCCTGTGTCTCTGTCTCCCTGTCTCCCTGTCTGTCTCTGTGTCTCTGTGTCTCTGTCTCCCTGTCTCCCTGTGTCTCTGTGTCTCTGTCTCCCTGTCTCCCTGTCTGTCTCCCTGTGTCTGTCTCCCTGTCTCCCTGTCTGTCTCTGTCTCCCTGTCTCCCTCTCTCCCTGTATCTCTGTCTCCCTGTCTCCCTGTCTCCCTGTCTGTCTCTGTCTCCCTGTGTCTCTGTCTCCCTGTGTCTCTGTCTCCCTGTGTCTCTGTCTCCCTGTGTCTCTGTCTCCCTGTGTCTCTGTCTCCCTGTCTCCCTGTCTCCCTGTCTCCCTGTCTGTCTCCCTGTGTCTCTGTCTCCCTGTCTCCCTGTGTCCCTGTGTCTCTGTCTCCCTGTGTCTCTGTCTCCCTGTCTGTCTCTGTCTCCCTGTGTCTCTGTCTCCCTGTGTCTCTGTCTCCCTGTGTCTCTGTCTCCCTGTCTGTCTCCCTGTCTCTCTGTCTCCCTGTCCTGTCTCCCTGTGTCTCTGTCTCCCTGTCTCCCTGTTTGTCTCCCTGTCTGTCTCCCTGTCTGTCTCCCCGTCTGTCTCCCTGTCTCCCTGTGTCTCTGTCTCCCTGTGTCTCTGTCTCCGTGTCTCCCAGTCTCTCTGTCTCTGTGTCTCCCTGTCTGTCCCCCTGTCTGTCTCCCTGTCTCCCTGTGTCTCTGTCTCCGTGTGTCCCTGTGTCTCATCGTGCCAGGTTCACCGCGTGTCTCTCTGTCTCCCTGTCTCCCTGTGTCTCTGTCTCCCTGTGTCTCTGTCTCCCTGTGTCTCTGTCTCCCTGTCTGTCTCCCTGTCTCTCTGTCTCCCTGTCCTGTCTCCCTGTGTCTCTGTCTCCCTGTCTCCCTGTTTGTCTCCCTGTCTGTCTCCCTGTCTGTCTCCCCGTCTGTCTCCCTGTCTCCCTGTGTCTCTGTCTCCCTGTGTCTCTGTCTCCGTGTCTCCCAGTCTCTCTGTCTCTGTGTCTCCCTGTCTGTCCCCCTGTCTGTCTCCCTGTCTCCCTGTGTCTCTGTCTCCGTGTGTCCCTGTGTCTCATCGTGCCAGGTTCACCGCGTGTCTCTCTGTCTCCCTGTGTCTCCCTGTGTCTCTGTCTCCCTGTGTCTCTGTCTCCCTGTGTCTCTGTCTCCCTGTGTCTCTGTCTCCCTGTGTCTCTGTCTCCCTGTGTCCCTGTGTCTCTGTCTCCCTGTGTCTCTGTCTCCCTGTCTCCCTGTGTCCCTGTCTCCC
The DNA here is from genome assembly GCF_048934315.1 of Petromyzon marinus. Classification (NCBI taxonomy): domain Eukaryota; kingdom Metazoa; phylum Chordata; class Hyperoartia; order Petromyzontiformes; family Petromyzontidae; genus Petromyzon; species Petromyzon marinus. Next base: position 200,594 of record NW_027423705.1, on the reverse strand, counting down.
TGTGTCCCTGTGTCTCTGTCTCTCTGTCTCCCTGTCTCCCTGTCTCCCTGTCTCCCTGTCTGTCTCCCTGTGTCTCTGTCTCCCTGTCTCCCTGTGTCCCTGTGTCTCTGTCTCCCTGTGTCTCTGTCTCCCTGTCTGTCTCTGTCTCCCTGTGTCCCTGTCTCCCTGTCTGTCTCCCTGTGTCTCTGTCTCCCTGTGTCTCTGTCTCCCTGTCTGTCTCCCTGTCTCTCTGTCTCCCTGTCCTGTCTCCCTGTGTCTCTGTCTCCCTGTCTCCCTGTTTGTCTCCCTGTCTGTCTCCCTGTCTGTCTCCCCGTCTGTCTCCCTGTGTCTCTGTCTCCCTGTGTCTCTGTCTCCGTGTCTCCCAGTCTCTCTGTCTCTGTGTCTCCCTGTCTGTCCCCCTGTCTGTCTCCCTGTCTCCCTGTGTCTCTGTCTCCGTGTGTCCCTGTGTCTCATCGTGCCAGGTTCACCGCGTGTCTCTCTGTCTCCCTGTGTCTCCCTGTGTCTCTGTCTCCCTGTGTGTCTCCCTGTGTCTCTGTCTCCCTGTGTCTCCCTGTGTCTCCCTGTGTCTCTGTCTCCCTGTGTCTCCCTGTATCTCTGTCTCCCTGTGTCTCTCTGTCTCCCTGTCTCCCTGTGTCTCCCTGTGTCTCTCTGTCTCCCTGTGTGTCTCCCTGTGTCTTCCTGTGTCTGTCTCCCTGTGTCTTCCTGTGTGTGTCTCCCTGTGTGTCTCCCTGTGTGTCTCTCTGTCTCCCTGTCTCCCTGTCTCCCTATGTGTCTCTCTGTCTCCCTGTCTCCCTGTGTGTCTCTGTCTCCCTGTCTCCCTGTCTCCCTGTGTCTCCCTGTCTCCCTGTGTGTCTCCCTGTGTGTCTCCCTGTCTCCCTGTGTGTCTCCCTGTCTCCCTGTCTCCCTGTGTGTCTCTCTGTCTCCCTGTGTCTCCCTGTCTCCCTGTGTGTCTCCCTGTGTCTCTCTGTCTCCCTGTGTGTCTCCCTGTGTCTCTCTCTGTCTCCCTGTGTCTCTGTCTCCCTGTGTGTCTCCCTGTGTCTCTGTCTCCCTGTGTGTCTCCCTGTGTCTCTGTCTCCCTGTGTCTCCCTGTGTCTCCCTGTGTCTCCCTGTATCTCTGTCTCCCTGTCTCCCTGTGTCTCCCTGTGTGTCTCTCTGTCTCCCTGTGTGTCTCCCTGTGTCTTCCTGTGTCTGTCTCCCTGTGTCTCCCTGTGTGTCTCCCTGTGTGTCTCCCTGTGTGTCTCTCTGTCTCCCTGTGTGTCTCTCTGTCTCCCTGTCTCCCTGTGTGTCTCTGTCTCCCTGTCTCCCTGTCTCCCTGTCTCCCTGTGTCTCCCTGTGTGTCTCCCTGTGTCTGTCTCCGTGTGTCTGTCTCCCTGTGTCTGTCTCCCTGTGTGTCTCCCTGTGTCTCCCTGTGTGTCTCTCTCTGTCTCCCTGTGTCTCCCTGTGTGTCTCCCTGTGTCTCTGTCTCTCTCTCTGTCTCCCTGTCTCCCTGTCTCCCTGTGTCTCTCTCCCTGTGTCTCACCGCTGCGTCGCTGTCCCAGGCTGCCACGCTGTGCCAGGTTCACCGCGTGTGTCTCTGTCTCCCTGTGTCTCTGTCTCCCTGTGTGTCTCCCTGTGTCTCTGTCTCCCTGTCTCCCTGTGTCTCCCTGTCTCTCTGTGTGTCTCCCTCTGTCTCCCTGTGTCTCTCTCCCTGTGTCTCACCGCTGCGTCGCTGTCCCAGGCTGCCACGCTGTGCCAGGTTCACGGCGTGTCTCCCTGTGTCTCTGTCTCCCTGTGTCTCTCTCTGTCTCCCTGTCTCCCTGTGTCTCTGTCTCCCTGTGTCTCCCTGTCTCTCTGTGTCTCCCTGTCTCTGTCTCCCTGTGTGTCTCTCTGTCTCCCTGTGTGTCTCCCTGTCTCCCTGTGTCTCTGTCTCCCTGTCTCCCTGTCCCCCTGTGTCTGTCTCCCTGTCTCCCTGTGTCTCTGTCTCTCCCTGTGTCTGTCTCCCTGTGTCTCACCACTGCGTCGCTGTCCCAGGCTGCCACGCTGTGCCAGGTTCACGGCGTGTCTCCCTGTGTCTCTGTCTCCCTGTGTCTCTCTGTCTCCCTGTGTGTCTCTGTCTCCCTGTCTCCCTGTCTCCCTGTGTGTCTCCCTGTGTGTCTCCCTGTGTCTCCCTGTGTCTCCCTGTGTCTCTGTCTCCCTGTGTCTCCCTGTGTCTCTCTCCGTGTGTCTCCCTGTGTCTGTCTCCCTGTGTGTCTCACCGCTGCGTCGCTGTCCCAGGCTGCCACGCTGTGCCAGGTTCACCGCGTGTGTCTCTGTCTCCCTGTGTCTCTGTCTCCCTGTGTGTCTCCCTGTGTGTCTCCCTGTGTGTCTCTGTCTCCCTGTGTGTCTCCCTGTGTCTCTGTCTCCCTGTGTGTCTCCCTGTGTGTCTCCCTGTGTCTCTGTCTCCCTGTGTGTCTCCCTGTGTGTCTCCCTGTGTGTCTCCCTGTGTGTCTCTGTCTCCCTGTGTGTCTCCCTGTGTCTCTGTCTCCCTGTGTGTCTCCCTGTGTGTCTCCCTGTGTCTCTCTGTCTCCCTGTGTCTCCCTGTGTGTCTCTCTCTCTGTCTCCCTGTGTGTCTCCCTGTGTCTCTCTGTCTCCCTGTGTGTCTCCCTGTGTCTCTGTCTCCCTGTCTCCCTGTGTCTGTCTCCCTGTGTGTCTCACCGCTGCGTCGCTGTCCCAGGCTGCCACGCTGTGCCAGGTTCACCGCGTGTGTCTCTGTCTCCCTGTGTCTCTGTCTCCCTGTGTGTCTCCCTGTGTGTCTCTCTCTGTCTCCCTGTGTCTCTCTGTGTCTCCCTGTGTCTCCCTGTCTCCCTGTGTGTCTCCCTGTGTCTCCCTGTGTCTCTGTCTCCCTGTGTCTCCCTGTCTCTCTGTGTGTCTCCCTCTGTCTCCCTGTGTCTCTGTCTCCCTGTGTCTCACCGCTGCGTCGCTGTCCCAGGCTGCCACGCTGTGCCAGGTTCACGGCGTGTCTCCCTGTCTCCCTGTCTCCCTGTGTCTCTCTCTGTCTCCCTGTGTGTCTCCCTGTGTGTCTCCCTGTGTGTCTCTGTCTCCCTGTGTGTCTCCCTGTGTCTCTGTCTCCCTGTGTCTCCCTGTGTCTCTCTCTGTCTCCCTGTCTCCCTGTGTCTGTCTCTCCGTGTGTCTCACCGCTGCGTCGCTGTCCCAGGCTGCCACGCTGTGCCAGGTTCACCGCGTGTCTCTCTGTCTCCCTGTGTGTCTCCCTGTGTCTCTCTCTGTCTCCCTGTGTCTCTCTGTCTCCCTGTGTGTCTCCCTGTGTCTCCCTGTGTGTCTCCCTGTCTGTCTCCCTGTGTCTCTCTGTCTCCCTGTGTGTCTCCCTGTGTCTCTCTCTGTCTCCCTGTGTCTCTCTGTCTCCCTGTGTGTCTCCCTGTGTCTCCCTGTGTGTCTCCCTGTCTGTCTCCCTGTGTCTCCCTGTGTGTCTCCCTGTGTCTCTGTCTCTCTCTCTGTCTCCCTGTCTCCCTGTCTCCCTGTCTCCCTGTGTCTCCCTGTGTCCCTGTCTCCCTGTGTGTCTCCCTGTGTCTCCCTGTGTGTCTCCCTGTGTCTCCCTGTCTCCCTGTGTGTCTCCCTGTCTCCCTGTGTGTCTCACCACTGCGTCGCTGTCCCAGGCTGCCACGCTGTGCCAGGTTCACCGTGTCTCCCTGTGTCTCTCTGTGTGTCTCCCTGTCTCTCTGTCTCCCTGTGTCTCCCTGTGTGTCTCCCTGTGTGTCTCTCTCTCTGTCTCCCTGTGTGTCTCCCTGTGTCTCTCTGTCTCCCTGTGTGTCTCCCTGTGTCTCTGTCTCCCTGTCTCCCTGTCTCCCTGTGTCTCACCGCTGCGTCGCTGTCCCAGGCTGCCACGCTGTGCCAGGTTCACGGCGTGGATGTGGGCGAAGGGAGCCGAGTAGCCCAGCGTCTCGCAGTAGACGGCACGTGACAAACACTCACGGAGATCCCTCTGTATCATCATCAGCATCATCATCAGCATCATCATCGTCATCAGTGTCATCATCATCAGTGTCACCATCATCATCATCAGTGTCACCATCATCATCATCATCAGTGTCACCATCATCATCAGTGTCACCATCATCGTCATCAGTGTCACCATCATCAGCAGCATCACCATCATCATCAGCAGTGTCACCATCAGCAGTGTCACCATCATCATCATCAGCAGTGTCACCATCATCAGCAGCGTCACCATCATCAGCAGTGTCACCATCATCATCATCAGTGTCACCATCATCATCATCAGTGTCACCATCATCAGCAGTGTCACCATCATCATCATCATCAGTGTCACCATCATCAGCAGTGTCACCATCATCATCATTGTCACCATCATCAGCAGTGTCACCATCATCATCATCATCAGCATCATCAGCATCGTCATCAGTGTCACCATCATCAGCAGTGTCACCATCATCATCATCAGCATCATCAGCATCGTCATCAGTGTCACCATCATCAGCAGTGTCACCATCATCATCATCAGCATCATCAGCCGTGTCACCATCATCATCATCAGCATCATCAGCATCGTCATCAGTGTCACCATCATCAGCAGTGTCACCATCATCATCATCAGCATCATCAGCCGTGTCACCATCATCATCATCAGCATCGTCATCAGTGTCACCATCATCAGTGTCACCATCATCATCATCAGCATCATCAGCAGTGTCACCATCATCATCATCATCAGCATCGTCATCAGTGTCACCATCATCATCATCATCAGCATCGTCATCAGTGTCACCATCACCAGCAGTGTCACCATCATCATCATCAGCATCATCAGCAGTGTCACCATCATCATCAGTGTCACCATCATCATCATCAGCAGCAGCAGTGCTATAATAATCATCAGCAGCAGTGTCATCATCAGTATTGTCATCATCATCGGCAGTGTCAAAATCATCATCAGCAGTGCCATCATCATCATCAGTGCCATCATCATCAGTGTCACAATCATCATCAGCAGCAGTGTCATCATCAGTGTCATCATCATCATCGGCAGTAACATCATAATCATCAACAGCAGTGTCATCATCATCAGCAGCAGTGCCATCACCATCATCAGCAGCAGTGCCATCACCATCATCACCAGCAGTGTCATCATCAGCATCATGATGATGACACTGATGATGATGCTGATGATGATGCTGATGGTGCCACTCACCACCGTCGTGAGGGGTGATGCCATCTGCTCCTTGAGAGACGCCAACTCCCTCCTCACCACAACATCCTCCTCCTGTACCCAGTAACATCAGCATCATCATCAGCATCATCATCAGCAGTAGTAACATCAGCAGCAGCATCAGCAACATCATCATCAATAGCATCATCATCAGTAGTATCATCATCAGTAGCATCATCTTCATTATCAGTAGTAACATATTCCTCCTGTACCTAGCAGCATCATCATCAGCATCATCATCAGCAGTAGTAACATCAGCAGCAGCATCAGCAACATCATCATCAGTAGTATCATTATCAGTAGTAACATCTTCCTCCTGTAACTAGCAGCATCATCAGCGGCATCATCATCAGCAACCATTATAAGACTACTACTACTGCTACTACTGCTGCTGCTACTACTGCTGCTACTACTGCTGCTACTGCTGCTACACTACTACTGCTACTACTGCTGCTACTGCTACTACTGCTACACTACTACTACACTACTACTGTTGCTACTACTGCTACCACTACTGCTACTGCTACCACTACTGCTATACTACTACTGCTATACTACTACTGCTACTACTGCTGCTGCTACTACTGCTGCTACTACTGCTGCTGCTACTACTACTGCTACTACTGCTGCTACTACTGCTGCTACTGCTGCTACACTACTACTGCTGCTACTACTACTACACTACTGCTACACTACTACTACACTACTACTGTTGCTACTACTACTACTGCTACCACTACTGCTACTGCTACCACTACTGCTACCACTACTGCTATACTACTACTGCTACTACTACACTACTGCTACACTACACTACTACTACACTACTACTACTACACTACATACTACACTACTACTAGACTACATACTACACTACTACTACACTACATACTAACTACACTACTACTACACTACTACAACTACACTACAACTACACTACTACTACTACACTACTACTACACTACTACTGCTACACTACTACTACACTACTACTACTACACTACTACTACTACACTACTACTACTACACTACTACTACACTACTACTACACTACTACTACTACACTACTACTACACTACTACTACACTACTACTACACTACTGCTACACTACTACTACACTACTACACTACTACTACACTACTACTACTACATACTACACTACTACTACTACACTACTAATACTACACTACTACTACACTACTACTATTACACTACTACTGCTACACTACTACTGCTACACTACTACTGCTACTACACTACTACTACTACACTACTGCTACACTACTACTGCTACACTACTACTGCTACTACACTACTACTACACTACTGCTACTGCTACACTACATACTACACTACTAATACACTACATACTACACTACTAATACACTACTGCTACACTACTACACTACTACTACTACAACACTACTACACTACTACACCACTACTACTACTACTACACTACTACTACTATACTACTACTACACTACTGCTACACTAATACACTACTACTACAACACCACTACTACTACACCACTACTACTACACCACTACTACTCCACTACTACTACACCACTACTACTCCACTACTACTGCTACTGCCACTACTACTCCACTACTACTGCTACACTACTGCTACACTACTAATACACTACATACTACTACTACTACACCACTACTACTCCACTACTACTCCACTACTACTGCTACTGCTACACTACTGCTACACTAATACACTACTACTACAACACTACTACACTACTACACCACTACTACTACTACACTACTACTACACTACTACTACTATACTACTACTACACTACTGCTACACTAATACACTACTACTACAACACCACTACTACTACACCACTACTACTACACCACTACTACTACACTACTACTACTACACTACTACTACTATACTACTACTACACTACTGCTACACTAATACACTACTACTACAACACCACTACTACTACACCACTACTACTACACCACTACTACTACACCACTACTACTACACCACTACTACTCCACTACTACTACACCACTACTACTCCACTACTACTGCCACTGCTACTCCACCTGCTTGCTGGTTGCCGCGCAGAGCGCCCTGACGAGGCCGCCGAGACCTCCCCGCGCAGCGGCGGCCCCCCCAACGCCGGGGCCGCGGGCTACCCCACTCGCGTCCAGAGACGCCAGGCTCCAGAAGGTCCTCTGGAGAATGTCGCTCATCCTCACCGCCGCCGCGGTGCTGGTGAGGAGGTGGTGGTGAGTGTGGTGGTGAGGGTGGTGGTGAGGGAGGGTGGTGAGGGAGGTGGTGAGGGAGGTGGTGAGGGAGGTGATGAGGAGGGTGGTGGTGAGGGTGGTGGTGAGGGAGGTGATGAGGGTGGTGGTGGTGAGGGTGGTGGTGGTGAGGGAGGTGATGAGGGTGGTGGTGAGGGAGGTGGGTGAGTGAGGGAGGTGGTGAGGGAGGGTGGTGAGGGTGAGTGAGGAGTTGGTGAGGGAGGTGGTGAGGGAGGTGGTGAGGGAGGTGGTGAGGGTGGTGGTGAGGGTGGTGGTGAGGGAGGTGGTGGTGAGGGAGGTGGTGAGGGAGGTGGTGAGGGAGGTGGTGAGGGTGGTGGTGAGGGTGGTGGTGAGGGAGGTGGTGGTGAGGGAGGTGGTGAGGGAGGTGGTGAGGGAGGTGGTGAGGGAGGGTGGTGAGGGAGGTGGTGAGGGTGGTGGTGAGGGAGGTGGTGAGGGAGGTGGTGAGGGAGGTGGTGAGGGAGGTGGTGAGGGAGGTGGTGAGGGAGGTGGTGAGGGAGGTGGTGAGGGTGGTGGTGAGGGTGGTGGTGAGGGAGGTGGTGAGGGAGGTGGTGAGGAGAGTGGGTGAGGGAGGTGGTGAGGGTGGTGGTGAGGGAGGTGGTGAGGGAGGTGGTGAGGGAGGTGGTGAGGGAGGTGGTGAGGGTGGTGGTGAGGGAGGTGGTGAGGGAGGTGGTGAGGAGAGTGGGTGAGGGAGGTGGTGAGGGTGGTGGTGAGGGTGGTGGTGAGTGTGGTGGGTGAGGGAGGGTGGGTGAGGGAGGTGGTGAGGGAGGTGGTGAGGAGGGTGGTGAGGGAGGTGGTGAGGGAGGTGGTGAGGGAGGGTGAGGGAGGTGGTGAGGGAGGAGTTGGTGAGGGAGGGTGGTGAGGGTGAGTGAGGAGTTGGTGAGGGAGGTGGTGAGTGAGGGTGGTGAGGGAGTTGGTGAGGGAGGTGGTGAGAAGGGTGGTGAGGGAGGTGGTGAGGGAGGTGGTGAGTGAGGGTGGTGAGGGAGTTGGTGAGGGAGGTGGTGAGAAGGGTGGTGAGGGAGGTGGTGAGGGAAGTGGTGAGGGAGGTGGTGAGGGAGGTGGTGAGAGAGGTGGTGAGGAGGGTGGTGAGGGTGGGTGAGGAGTTGGTGAGGGAGGTGGTGAGGGAGGTGGGGTGGGTGGTGAGAATGGGGGGGAGGTGGTGAGGGAGGTGGTGGTGAGGGAGGTGGTGAGGGAGTTGGTGGTGAGGGAGTTGGTGGTGAGGGAGTTGGTGGTGAGGGAGTTGGTGGTGAGGGAGTTGGTGGTGAGGGAGTTGGTGGTGAGGGAGGTGGTGAGTCGGTGAGAGAGTCGGTGAGAGAGTTGGTGAGGGAGGTGGTGAGGGAGTTGGTGGTGAGGGAGGTGGTGAGTTGGTGAGGGAGTTGGTGAGGGAGTTGGTGAGGGAGGTGGTGAGTCGGTGAGGGAGGTGGTGAGGAGTGGTGGTGAGGGTGGTGAGGGAGTTGGTGAGGGAGCTGGTGAGGGAGGTGGTGAGGGAAGTGGTGGTGAGGGAGGTGGTGAGTTGGTGAGAGAGTTGGTGAGGGAGCTGGTGAGGAGTGGTGGTGAGGAAGTTGGTGAGTTGGTGAGGGAGGTGGTGAGGAGTGGTGGTGAGGGAGCTGGTGAGGGAGCTGGTGAGAGAGTTGGTGAGGGTGATGTTGACGTTCTTGTTGACGTTCTTGTTGACGTTCTTGATGACGTTCTTGTTGACGTTCTTGTTGACGTTCTTGTTGACGTTCTTGTTGACGTTCTTGTTGACGTTCTTGTTGACGTTCTTGTTGACGTTCTTGTTGACGTTCTGCTATCAGCTACCGATGGCTTCCCTCACTGGGCGCCGCCATCTTTACACCCTGGTCACGTGACATCCGCCGGAAGTCGCGGATCGCTTGGCCGTGGACCGCGGCCTCTGTCTGACAATGCTTTCGCGTCCCCTCACCAACACGGTGGGGGGGGGACGGGGGTGGATTGAAAATCGCGACTTTTGTCTGACAAGCCCATGGTCACTCCCCGCCCCCCCAAGAGGAGTTGGCGACTGACCGTGGCTATGGGATGAGGGACAGTGGTTGCTCCCTCCCCGCACTTAGGTCGCAGAAATGAAAATCGGTGCTTCTGATGAAACCTCTGTTTGTTGCAATGGAGCGCGGGTAATTAATTCTATTTTTTGGCACAGTCGCGAGGCAGAGGCGAATGAAAATCAGCGACTTCTGTCTCGGGCCAATGATAATTATTATTGATGGCAGGATTGGCAATGGACCAGATATTTAATGTGTGGCGCGTTACCAATTTTGCTTAAGCCTGAGCGAATGAAAATCTGTGCTGCTGTGGAATAGCAATACAGCAGTAACCTATTGTTGGCAGTGGACCATTGATTTAATTATAACGGGTCACCGAGTTTGCTTAAGCCTGGGAGAATGAAAATCGGTGCTTCTGTATAATTAAAATACAGCAGTAACCTTTTGTTGGCAGTGGACCAAGAATTTAATTATAACGGGCAAACGAGTTCGCTTAATATTCTTGGTTCGTCCGGTAAAGTCACCACGTAGAAGGGAAACAATAAAATAAAAAATATATAAAACAATAAAATTATTGTAAAACAATAAAATTATTGTAAAACAATAAAATTATTATTCTTGGTTCTTCCGGTAAAGTCACCACCACGTAGAAGGGAAACAATAAAATAATAAAATTATAAACAATAAAATTATCACGACGTTTCGACTGCAACACAAAGCAGCAATCATCATCAGGTGTGAAAACCACAGCAAGAAAATTTAAAAAAAAGTGGTGGTTATTTTTAACGTTAGCACCACGGAGAGCGATTTGACATTTTGTTCAGATGGACGAGTTCATCTATGTTCGGAAAAGAGGAGGGGGGAGACGAAAATAATCAGAATCATTTTATTGTTTCCCTTCTACGTGACTTTACCGAAACAACCAAGAATATGAATCCCTGCAGTCACGAAAGCTTTAAATCGGAGTTCGCTTAAGCTTGAGCGAATGAAAATCGGTGCTTTTGTCGAATAGCAATACAGTAGTAACCTAATTGTGGCAGTGGACCATAGATTAAATGTGACGAGTAACCCAGTTCGCTTAAGCCTGAGCGAATGAAAATTGGTGATTATATCGACCAACAATACAGCAGGAATCTCCGTCATTGGCAATGGACCATGGAATAAATATAACGAATGCCGTCTCAGGCCAATGATAATTGATGGGAGGTTGGCAATGGACCATAGATTTAATCGTGTCACGAGTAACTCGGTTCGGTTAAGCCTGAGCAAATGAAAATGTATGCTTCTGTGGCATAAAAATACAGCAGTAACCTATTGTTGGCAGTGGACCATATAATTAATGTGACGAGTAAGCGAGTTCGCTTAAGCCTGGGCGAATAAAAATCCGTGCTTCTGTAAAATAGCAATTCAGTAGTAACCTATGGTTGGCAGTGGACCACACATCTAACGCGTGACGACTAACCAATTTACTTGAGAATTCGCGATTGAAAATCGGCGCTTCTGTCAAACACCAATACAACAGTAATCCCGCCTGTTGACAGTGGACCAGATATTAAATATATGACGAGTGACCAATTCGCTTGAGACTGTGCGAATGAAAATCGGCGCTTCTGTCAAACACCAATACAGCAGTAATACCACCTGTTGGTAGTGGACCAGAGATTTAAAGTGTGACAAGTGACCAATTCATATTCTTAGTTTTTTCGGTAAAGTCACGTTGAAGAGAAACAACAAAATAACAAAATATATATAAAACAATAAAAAAATTCTCACGACGTTTCGACCATAACTCAAACGGTCATCATCAGGTGTGTCGGTTTGCATAAATTTATTTTGAAAACGGCATATTTATTTATATATATAAAAAAATAACGTTTGCGTCACGCGCAACTATGGCAGTTTGCCAGGACTAGTCCATCTATTTTTTTGAAAAGAGGAGGGGGGAGACGAAATTTGTTTTTATGTATGCTGTCTGAAAGGCACTGTAAGCGTGAACAATCAATCAAGAACTGAAATGATTTATCAAATCTTTCCAATGATTGCTAAGATAGAATCCATCTTCTCGGTTGAAATTGTCTCTGTGTTTGTATATGTGGATAGCCTCATGAACGAATCTCTCATGGAAGCCAGATGGTTCATGAGGCTATCCACATATACAAACACAGAGACAATTTCAACCGAGAAGATGGATTCTATCTTAGCAATCATTGGAAAGATTTGATAAATCATTTCAGTTCTTGATTGATTGTTCACGCTTACAGTGCCTTTCAGACAGCATACATAAAAACAAATTTCGTCTCCCCCCTCCTCTTTTCAAAAAAATAGATGGACTAGTCCTGGCAAACTGCCATCGTTGCGCGTGACGCAAACGTTATTTTTATATATATAAATAAATATGCCGTTTTCAAAATAAATTTATGCAAACCGACACACCTGATGATGACCGTTTGAGTTATGGTCGAAACGTCGTGAGAATTTTTTATTGTTTTATATATATTTTGTTATTTTGTTGTTTCTCTTCAACGTGACTTTACCGAAAAAACTAAGAATATGAATTATTGCAGTCACGAAAGCTTTAAATCAAAATTTGAGTGACCAATTCGTTTGAGACTGTGCGAATGAAAATCGGCGCTTCTGTCAAACAACAATACAGCAGTAATCCAACCTATTGGCAGTGGACCAGAGATTGAATGTGCGACGAGTGAATAATTCGCTTGAGACTGTGCGAATGAAAATCAGCGCTTCTGTAAAACACCAATACAGCAGTAATCCAATCTATTGGCAGTGGACTAGAGATTGTGTGACGAGTGAATAATTGGCTTGAGACTGTGCGAATGAAAATCGGCGCATATGTCAAACACCAATACAGCAGTAATCCAACCTATTGGCAGTGGACTAGAGATTGAATACGTGACGAGTGAATAATTCGATTGAGACTGTGCGAATGAAAATCGGCGCTTCTGTCAAACACCAATACAGCAGTAATCCAACCTACTGGCAGTGGACCAGAGATTGAATGTGTGACGAGTGAATAATTCGCTTGAGACTGTGCGAATAAAAATCGGCGCTTCTGTCAAAGACAAATACAGCAGTAATCGCGCCAAACCAACGCCCCCCCCACGCCCCCCCCACTCTCGCCCCATAAGCCCCGCCCCTTTCGCGCATGCGCAGAAAGGCGCTTCCGAGTGTTGGGAACTGGGAGATCGAGGTGAGAGAAATTGACGGTCAACATCAACAACATCAACATTAACAACATCACTCAACAACATCAACAACATCAACATTAACAACATCACTCAACAACATCAACAACATCAACATTAACAACATCATCATCACTCATTAACAACATTAACAACATCAACAACATCACTCAACATCAACAACATCAACATTAACAACATCACTCAACATCATCATCACTCATTAACAACATTAACAACATCAACAACATCAACATTAACAACATCAACAACATCAACATTAACAACATCATCATCACTCATTAACAACATTAACAACATCACTCAACATCATCACACAACATCAACAACATCAACATTAACAACATCACTCAACATCAACAACATCAACAACATTAACATTAACAACATCACCACTCAACATCAACAACATCAACAACAACATCACTCAACATCAACATCATCATCACTCAACATCATCATCACTCAACATCAACAACATCAACAACATTAACATTAACAACATCACCACTCAACATCAACAACATCAACATTAACAACATCACTCAACATCATCATCACTCATTAACAACATCACTCAACATCATCAACATCATCACACAACATCAACAACATTAACATTAACAACATCAACATCATCAACATCACTCAACATCAACAACAACAACATCATCAACAACATCAACATCACTCAACATCACTCAACAACATCAACAACATCAACATCATCATTAACAACATTAACAACATCAACATTAACAACATGAACAACATCACCAACATCACTGCCATCACCAACATCATCATCATCACTCAACATCAACAACATCACCAACATCATCATCACTGAACATCAACATCACCAACATCATCACTCAACGTCAACAACATCACTACCATCAACATCAACAACATCACCAACATCAACAACATCAACAACATCACTACCATCAACATCACCAACATCATCATCACTCAACATCAACAACATCACTACCATCAACATCAACAACATCACCAACATCAACAACATCACCAACATCACTACCATCAACATCACCAACATCACCAACATCAACAACATCATCACTCAACATCAACAACAACATCACCAACAACAACAACATCAGCAACATCAACAACATCAACAACATCAACAACAACAACATCAACAACAACATCAACAACATCACCAACATCTCGATTTAAATCTTTCGTGCTTGCAAGGATTCATCTTCTTTGGTTCTTTCGGTAAAGTCACCACCACGTAGAATGAGAATAAAATAATATAATAACACAATAAAATTCTCACGACGTTTCGGCCACAACACAAGCGGCCTTCTTCAGGTGAAAGGAACAGACCTATCGGGACGACAGAGCTTCAATGAACGTTGTTAAGATTCGTAGCGACTTTTTAAGCTGGTTTAGAGAGGTGAGGCACCTTGACAAAGGGGTTTACATATCAAACAGGATAATTTAGCATTGAAATAGCTAAAGAAGATCAACAACATCACCAACATCATCACTCAACATCAACAACATCAACAACAACATCATCACTCAACATCACCAACATCGCCATCATCACCATCAACAACAACATTAACAACATCACCATCACCAACAACATCAACAACACCAACATCATCAACATCATCATCACCAACATCATCATCACCAACATCATCATCACTCAACATCATCATCACCAACATCATCATCATCATCACCAACATCACCAACATCATCATCACTCAACAACATCACCAACATCACCAACATCACTACCATCAACATCAACAACATCATCATCATCACTCAACATCAACAACATCACTACCATCAACATCAACAACATCACCAACATCAACAACATCACCAACATCACTACCATCAACATCACCAACATCAACATCATCACTCAACATCAACAACAACATCAACAACATCACTACCATTAACATCAACAACATCACCAACATCAACAACATCACCAACATCACTACCATTAACATCACCAACATCAACATCATCACTCAACATCAACAACATCACTACCAACAACATCACCAACAACAACAACATCACTACCATCAACACCAACAACATCACCAACAACATCACCAACATCAACAACATCAACAACAACATCACCAACATCAACAACATCAACAACATCTCGATTTAAATCTTTCGTGCCTGCAAGGATTCATCTTCTTTGGTTCTTTCGGTAAAGTCACCACCACGTAGAATGAGAATAAAATAAAATAAAATAATAAAATAAACAATAAAATTCTCACGACGTTTCGGCCACAACCCAGGTGGCCTTCAGGTTAAAGGAACAGACCTATCGGGACGACAGAGCTTCAATGAACGTTGTTAAGATTCGTAGCGACTTTTTAAGCTGGTTTAGAGAAGTGATGCACCTTGACAAAGGGGTTTACATATCAAACAGGAGAATTTAGCATTGAAATAGCTAAAGAAGATCAACAACATCACCAACATCATCACTCAACATCAACAACATCAACAACATCACTCAACATCACCAACATCGCCATCATCACCATCAACAACATTAACATTAACAACATCAACATCACCAACATCAACATCATCATCACTCAACATCACCAACATCACTACCATCAACATCAGCAACATCAACAACATCAACAACGTCACCAACATCAATAACATCACCAACATCAACAACATCACCAACAACATCAACAACATCACCAACATCAACAACATCACCAACATCAACAACAACATCACCAACATCAACAACATCACTACCATCACCAACAACATCAACAACATCAACAACATCACCAACATCAACAACATCACCAACATCACTACCATCAACAACATCAACAACATCATCACTCAGCAACAACATCATCAACATCACTACCAACAACATCACCAACATCAACAACATCACCAACATCAACAACATCATCACTCAGCAACAACATCATCAACAACATCAACAACATCAACATCAACAACATCATCACTCAACACCAACAACATCAACAACATCAACAACATCATCACTCAGCAACAACATCATCAACATCACTACCAACAACATCACCAAAATCAACAGCATCATCACCAACATCAACAACATCAACAACATCATCACTCAACATCATCATCACCAACATCATCATCATCATCACCAACATCACCAACATCATCATCACTCAACAACATCACCAACATCACCAACATCACTACCATCAACATCAACAACATCATCATCATCACTCAACATCAACAACATCACTACCATCAACATCAACAACATCACCAACATCAACAACATCACCAACATCACTACCATCAACATCACCAACATCAACATCATCACTCAACATCAACAACAACATCAACAACATCACTACCATTAACATCAACAACATCACCAACATCAACAACATCACCAACATCACTACCATTAACATCACCAACATCAACATCATCACTCAACATCAACAACATCACTACCAACAACATCACCAACAACAACAACATCACTACCATCAACACAAACAACATCACCAACAACATCACCAACATCAACAACATCAACAACAACATCACCAACATCAACAACATCAACAACATCTCGATTTAAATCTTTCGTGCCTGCAAGGATTCATCTTCTTTGGTTCTTTCGGTAAAGTCACCACCACGTAGAATGAGAATAAAATAAAATAATAAAATAAACAATAAAATTCTCACGACGTTTCGGCCACAACCCAGGTGGCCTTCAGGTGAAAGGAACAGACCTATCGGGACGACAGAGCTTCAATGAACGTTGTTAAGATTCGTAGCGACTTTTTAAGCTGGTTTAGAGAAGTGATGCACCTTGACAAAGGGGTTTACATATCAAACAGGAGAATTTAGCATTGAAATAGCTAAAGAAGATCAACAACATCACCAACATCATCACTCAACATCAACAACATCAACAACATCATCACTCAACATCACCAACATCGCCATCATCACCATCAACAACAACATTAACAACATCACCAACATCACCATCACCAACAACATCAACAACATCAACATCATCATCGCCATCAACATCACCAACATCACCATCATCACCACCAACATCATCATCACCAACATTATCACCAACATCATCATCAC
This sequence comes from Petromyzon marinus, assembly GCF_048934315.1. Classification (NCBI taxonomy): domain Eukaryota; kingdom Metazoa; phylum Chordata; class Hyperoartia; order Petromyzontiformes; family Petromyzontidae; genus Petromyzon; species Petromyzon marinus. The sequence continues at coordinate 183,686 of NW_027423705.1, read as the reverse complement.
CAACATCATCACCAACATCATCAACAATATCACCAACATCACCATCACCAACATCACCAACATCATCACTCAACAACATCACCAACATCATCATCACTCAACATCAACAACATCACTACCAACAACATCAACAACATCAACAACATCAACAAGATCATCAACAACATCAACAACAACATCACCAACAACATCACCAACATCAACAACATCAACAACATCATCACTCAACAACATCAACAACATCACCAACAACAACAACATCAACAACATCACCAACATCACCAACATCAACAACATCAACAACATCACCAACAACATCAACAACATCAACATCAACAACATCATCAACAACATCATCAACAACATCACCAACATCAACAACAACATCAACAACATCACGATTGAAATCTTTCGTGACTGCAAGGATTCATCTTCTTTGGTTCTTTCGGTAAAGTCACCACCACGTAGAATGAGAATAAAATAATAAAATAAAACAATAAAATAACACAATAAAATTCTCACGACGTTTCGGCCACAACACAAGCGGCCTTCTTCAGGTGAAAGGAACAGACCTGTCGGGACGACAGAGCTTCAATGAACGTTGTTAAGATTCGCAGCGTCTTTTAAGCTGGTTTAGAGAAGTGAGGCACCTTGACAAAGGGGTTTACATATCAAACAGGAGAATTTAGCATTGAAATAGCTAAAGAAGATCAACAACATCACCAACATCATCACTCAACATCAACAACAACAACATCATCACTCAACATCACCAACATCGCCATCATCACCATCAACAACATTAACATTAACAACATCAACATCACCAACATCAACATCATCATCACTCAACATCACCAACATCACTACCATCAACATCAGCAACATCAACAACATCAACAACGTCACCAACATCAATAACATCACCAACATCAACAACATCACCAACAACATCAACAACATCACCAACATCAACAACATCACCAACATCAACAACAACATCACCAACATCAACAACATCACTACCATCACCAACAACATCAACAACATCAACAACATCACCAACATCAACAACATCACCAACATCACTACCATCAACAACATCAACAACATCATCACTCAGCAACAACATCATCAACATCACTACCAACAACATCACCAACATCAACAACATCACCAACATCAACAACATCATCACTCAGCAACAACATCATCAACAACATCAACAACATCAACATCAACAACATCATCACTCAACACCAACAACATCAACAACATCAACAACATCATCACTCAGCAACAACATCATCAACATCACTACCAACAACATCACCAAAATCAACAGCATCATCACCAACATCAACAACATCAACAACATCATCACTCAACATCATCATCACCAACATCGTCATCATCACCAACATCACCAACATCATCATCACTCAACAACATCACCAACATCACCAACATCACTACCATCAACATCAACAACATCATCATCATCACTCAACATCAACAACATCACTACCATCAACATCAACAACATCACCAACATCAACAACATCACCAACATCACTACCATCAACATCACCAACATCAACATCATCACTCAACATCAACAACAACATCAACAACATCACTACCATTAACATCAACAACATCACCAACATCAACAACATCACCAACATCACTACCATTAACATCACCAACATCATCACTCAACATCAACAACATCACTACCAACAACATCACCAACAACAACAACATCACTACCATCAACACAAACAACATCACCAACAACATCACCAACATCAACAACATCAACAACAACATCACCAACATCAACAACATCAACAACATCTCGATTTAAATCTTTCGTGCCTGCAAGGATTCATCTTCTTTGGTTCTTTCGGTAAAGTCACCACCACGTAGAATGAGAATAAAATAAAATAAAATAATAAAATAAACAATAAAATTCTCACGACGTTTCGGCCACAACCCAGGTGGCCTTCAGGTTAAAGGAACAGACCTATCGGGACGACAGAGCTTCAATGAACGTTGTTAAGATTCGTAGCGACTTTTTAAGCTGGTTTAGAGAAGTGATGCACCTTGACAAAGGGGTTTACATATCAAACAGGAGAATTTAGCATTGAAATAGCTAAAGAAGATCAACAACATCACCAACATCATCACTCAACATCAACAACATCAACAACATCACTCAACATCACCAACATCGCCATCATCACCATCAACAACATTAACATTAACAACATCAACATCACCAACATCAACATCATCATCACTCAACATCACCAACATCACTACCATCAACATCAGCAACATCAACAACATCAACAACGTCACCAACATCAATAACATCACCAACATCAACAACATCACCAACAACATCAACAACATCACCAACATCAACAACATCACCAACATCAACAACAACATCACCAACATCAACAACATCACTACCATCACCAACAACATCAACAACATCAACAACATCAACAACATCACCAACATCACTACCATCAACAACATCAACAACATCATCACTCAGCAACAACATCATCAACATCACTACCAACAACATCACCAACATCAACAACATCACCAACATCAACAACATCATCACTCAGCAACAACATCATCAACAACATCAACAACATCAACATCAACAACATCATCACTCAACACCAACAACATCAACAACATCAACAACATCATCACTCAGCAACAACATCATCAACATCACTACCAACAACATCACCAAAATCAACAGCATCATCACCAACATCAACAACATCAACAACATCATCACTCAACATCATCATCACCAACATCATCATCATCATCACCAACATCACCAACATCATCATCACTCAACAACATCACCAACATCACCAACATCACTACCATCAACATCAACAACATCATCATCATCACTCAACATCAACAACATCACTACCATCAACATCAACAACATCACCAACATCAACAACATCACCAACATCACTACCATCAACATCACCAACATCAACATCATCACTCAACATCAACAACAACATCAACAACATCACTACCATTAACATCAACAACATCACCAACATCAACAACATCACCAACATCACTACCATTAACATCACCAACATCAACATCATCACTCAACATCAACAACATCACTACCAACAACATCACCAACAACAACAACATCACTACCATCAACATCAACAACATCACCAACAACATCACCAACATCAACAACAACATCACCAACATCAACAACATCAACAACATCTCGATTTAAATCTTTCGTGCCTGCAAGGATTCATCTTCTTTGGTTCTTTCGGTAAAGTCACCACCACGTAGAATGAGAATAAAATGAAATAAAATAATAAAATAAACAATAAAATTCTCACGACGTTTCGGCCACAACACAAGCGGCCTTCTTCAGGTGAAAGGAACAGACCTATCGGGACGACAGAGCTTCAATGAACGTTGTTAAGATTCGTAGCGACTTTTTAAGCTGGTTTAGAGAGGTGAGGCACCTTGACAAAGGGGTTTACATATCAAACAGGATAATTTAGCATTGAAATAGCTAAAGAAGATCAACAACATCACCAACATCATCACTCAACATCAACAACATCAACAACAACATCATCACTCAACATCACCAACATCGCCATCATCACCATCAACAACAACATTAACAACATCACCATCAACAACATCAACAACACCAACATCAACATCATCAACATCATCATCACCAACATCATCATCACCAACATCATCATCACTCAACATCATCATCACCAACATCATCATCATCACCAACATCACCAACATCATCATCACTCAACAACATCACCAACATCACCAACATCACTACCATCAACATCAACAACATCATCATCATCACTCAACATCAACAACATCACTACCATCAACATCAACAACATCACCAACATCAACAACATCACCAACATCACTACCATCAACATCACCAACATCAACATCATCACTCAACATCAACAACAACATCAACAACATCACTACCATTAACATCAACAACATCACCAACATCAACAACATCACCAACATCACTACCATTAACATCACCAACATCAACATCATCACTCAACATCAACAACATCACTACCAACAACATCACCAACAACAACAACATCACTACCATCAACATCAACAACATCACCAACAACATCACCAACATCACCAACATCAACAACATCAACAACAACATCACCAACATCAACAACATCAACAACATCTCGATTTAAATCTTTCGTGCCTGCAAGGATTCATCTTCTTTGGTTCTTTCGGTAAAGTCACCACCACGTAGAATGAGAATAAAATGAAATAAAATAATCAAATAAACAATAAAATTCTCACGACGTTTCGGCCACAACCCAGGTGGCCTTCTTCAGGTTAAAGGAACAGACCTATTGGGACGACAGAGCTTCAATGAACGTTGTTAAGATTCGTAGCGACTTTTTAAGCTGGTTTAGAGAAGTGATGCACCTTGACAAAGGGGTTTACATATCAAACAGGAGAATTTAGCATTGAAATAGCTAAAGAAGATCAACAACATCACCAACATCATCACTCAACATCAACAACATCATCACTCAACATCACCAACATCGCCATCATCACCATCAACAACAACATTAACAACATCACCAACATCACCATCACCAACAACATCAACAACATCAACATCATCATCGCCATCAACATCACCAACATCACCATCATCACCACCAACATCATCATCACCAACATCATCACCAACATCATCATCACCAACATCATCACCAACATCATCAACAATATCACCAACATCACCAACATCACCATCACCAACATCACCAACATCATCACTCAACAACATCACCAACATCACCAACATCATCATCACTCAACATCAACAACATCACTACCAACAACATCAACAACATCACCAACAACATCAACAACATCAACAACATCAACAAGATCATCAACAACATCAACAACAACATCACCAACAACATCACCAACATCAACAACATCATTACTCAACATCAACAACATCAACAACATCACCAACATCAACAACATCAACAACATCACCAACAACATCAACAACATCAACATCAACATCATCAACAACATCACCAACATCAACAACAACATCAACAACATCACCAACATCACGATTTAAATCTTTCGTGACTGCAAGGATTCATCTTCTTTGGTTCTTTCGGTAAAGTCACCACCACGTAGAATGAGAATAAAATAATAAAATAAAACAATAAAATAACACAATAAAATTCTCACGACGTTTCGGCCACAACACAAGCGGCCTTCTTCAGGTGAAAGGAACAGACCTATCAGGACGACAGAGCTTCAATGAACGTTGTTAAGATTCGTAGCGACTTTTTAAGCTGGTTTACAGAAGTGAGGCACCTTGACAAAGGGGTTTACATATCAAACAGGAGAATTTAGCATTGAAATAGCTAAAGAAGATCAACAACATCACCAACATCATCACTCAATATCAACAACAACATCATCACTCAACATCCCCAACATCGCCATCATCACCATCAAAAACAACATTAACAACATCAACATCACCATCACCACCAACATCAACATCATCACCAACATCACCAACATCATCACTCAACAACATCACCAACACCATCACCAACAACATCATCATCACCATCAACATCACCAACATCACCATCATCACCACCAACATCAACATCACCAACATCACCATCATCAACATCATCACCAACATCATCACTCAACATCACCAACATCACTACCATCAACATCAACAACATCACCAACATCAACAACATCATCACTCAACATCAACAACATCAACAACATCACCAACATCAACAACATCAACAACACCAACAACATCAACAACATCATCACTCAACATCAACAACATCATCATCATCACTCAACATCAACAACATCGTCATCATCACCAACAACAACAACATTAACAACATCAACATCACCAACATCACCATCACCACCAACATCATCAACATCATCATCGCCAACATCAACATCATCATCAACATCTTCATCACCAACATCAACATTATCAACGATATCACCAACATCAACATCATCACCAACATCACCAACAACATCACCAACACCAACATCATCAACATCATCACCAACATCATCAACATCACCACCAACATCATCAACATCATCACAAACATCATCAACATCATCATCACCAACATGAACAACATCACCAACATCATCACCAACATCATCACCAACAACATCAACATCATCAGCAGCAGTGACATCAACATAGACTCAACACTGCCCATAGACTCAACACTGCCCATAGACTCAACACTGCACCATAGACTCACCACTGCCCATAGACTCAACACTGCCCATAGACTCAACACTGCACCATAGACTCAACACTGCCCATAGACTCAACACTGCCCATAGACTCAACACTGCACCATAGACTCAACACTGCACCATAGACTCAACACTGCCCATAGACTCAACACTGCCCATAGACTCAACACTGCACCATAGACTCAACACTGCCCATAGACTCAACACTGCACCATAGACTCAACACTGCCCATAGACTCAACACTGCCCATAGACTCAACACTGCACCATAGACTCAACACTGCCCATAGACTCAACACTGCCCATAGACTCAACACTGCACCATAGACTCAACACTGCCCATAGACTCAACACTGCCCATAGACTCAACACTGCACCATAGACTCAACACTGCCCATAGACTCAACACTGCCCATAGACTCAGCACTGCACCATAGACTCAACACTGCCCATAGACTCAACACTGCACCATAGACTCAACACTGCACCACTCACCCACACACACTCACCCACTCACCAACCCACTCACTCACCCACTCACCCACTCACTCACCCACCCACCCACCCACTCACCCACCCACCCACTCACCCACCCACCTACTCACCCACCCACCTACTCACCCACCACCCACCCACTCACCCACGCACTCACTTACCTATCCACTCACTCACCCACCCACTCATCCACCCACTCAGCCACTCACCCACTCACCCACCCACTCACCCACCCACCCACTCACCCACCCACTCACCCACACACTTATCTACCCACTCATCCACCCACTCACCCACCCACCCACTCACCCACCCATTCACCCACTCACCCACACACTCACTTACTTACCCACCCACTCACCCACCCACCCACCCACTCACCCACCCACCCACTCACCCATCACACACTCACCCACTCACCCACCCTGTCACCCACACTCATCAACACACTCACTCACCCATCCACCCACCCACTCACCCACACACTCTCACGCACCCACCAACTCACCCACCCACTCACCCACTCACCCACCCACTCACCCACCCACTCACCCACCCACCCACTCACCCACCCACTCACCCACACACCCACCCACTCACCCACCCTGTCACCCACACTCATCAACACACTCACCCACACACCCACTCACTCACCCACCCACCCACCCACTCACTCACCCACCCACCCACTCACTCACCCACTCACCCACCCACCCGACCACTCACCCACCCACCCACCCACTCACCCACCCACTCACCCACCCACCCACTCACCCACCCACTCACCCACCCACACACCCACTCACTCACCCACCCACCCAAACACTCACCCACTCACCTACCCACCTACGCACCCACTCATTCACCCACTCACCCATCCACCTACTCACTCACCCACTCACCCACCCACCTACTCACCATCTCACCCAGGCCATTCATAATCTTCATTTGGACTCAGCATCAACAGCACCCGGGGAAGCTTTGTCTGTGTGACAGCACTTGCCCCTACAGCCCTGCTGGAGGCTACCTGGCGAAGCTTTGTATGTGTGTGAGACACTGCACTTGCCCCTACAGCCCTGCTAGAGACTACCTGGGGGAGCTTTGTGTGGGAGTAACACTGCACTTGCCCCTACAGCCCTACTGGAGGCTACCTGGGGAAGCTTTGTCTGTGTGTGTGTGACAGCACTTGCCCCTACAGCCCTACTGGAGGCTACCTGGGGGAGCTTTATCTGTGTGTCTAAACTCAGCACTTGCCCCTACAGCCCTGCTAGAGGCTACCTAGGGGAGCTTTAGTAGTGGTGATGGTGGGGGTGATGGTGGGGCTGGTGGTGATGATGATGGTGATGATGATGGTGGTGGTGATGGTGAGCAGGTGATGATGATGGTGATGATGATGGTGGTGATGATGATGGTGATGATGATGGTGATGATGATGGTGATGATGATGATGGTGGTGATGATGATGGTGATGATGATGGTGAGCAGGTGATGATGGTGATGATGATGGTGATGATGATGATGATGGTCATGATGGTGATGATGATGGTGATGGTGGTGGTGATGATGGTGATGATTGTGATGATGGTGATGATGATGATGGTGGTGATGATGGTGATGATGATGATGACGGTGATGATGATGATGATGATGGTGATAATGATGGTGATGATGATGGTGATGATGATGACGGTGATGATGACGGTGATGATGATGATGGTGATGATGATGATGGTGATGATGATGATGGTGATGATTGTGAGCAGGTGACGAGGCATGGACAGCTTCAAGAAGAAGCTGGATGGACTGCGCATGGACGTGAAGTTCAAGCGAGCGGGAGAGGGACACACCCTCGCTGGGGCTGGGTAAGCAGCACCCACACATCCCCTAGGCCACACCCACACATCCCCTAGGCCACACCCACACACCCCCTAGGCCACACCCACACATCCCCTAGGACACACCCACACATCCCCTAGGCCACACCCACACACCCCTAGGCCAGACCCACACACCCCTAGGCCACACCCACACACCCCTGCCAAACCCACACACCTCTGCCACACCCACACATCCCCTAGGCCACACCCACACACCCCTAGACCACACCCACACACCCCTAGGCCACACCCACACACCCCTAGGCCACACCCACACACCCCTAGGCCACACCCACACATCCCCTAGGCCACACCCACACACCCCTAGGCCACACCCACACACCCCTAGACCACACCCACACACCCCTAGGCCACACCCACACACCCCTAGGCCACACCCACACACCCCTAGGCCACACCCACACTCCCCTAGGCCACACCCACACTCCCCTAGGCCACACCCACACTCCCCCTTGGCCACACACACTCCTAGGCCACACCCACACACCCCTAGGCCACACCCACACTCCCCTAGGCCACACCCACACACCCCTAGGCCACACCCACACACCCCCAGGCCACACCCACACACCCCTAGGCCACGCCCACACAGCCCTAGGCCACGCCCACATACCCCTAGGCCACGCCCACATACCCCTAGGCCACGCTGATACAGCCCTTAGGCCACACCCACACACCCCTAGGCCACACCCACACACCCCTTAGGCTACACCCACACACCCCTGCCACACCCACACACCCCTTTGGCCACACCCACAGACCCCCTAGGCCACACCCACAGACCCCCTAGGCCACACCCACAGACCCCCTAGGCCACACCCACACATCCCCTAGGCCACACCCACACATCCCCTAGGCCACACCCACACATCCCCTAGGCCACACCCACACATCCCCTAGGCCACACCCACACATCCCCTAGGCCACACCCACACACCCCTAGGCCATACACTCCTAGTCCACACCCACACACCCCTTAGGCCACACCCACAGATCCCCTAGGCCACACCCACACACCCCTAGGCCACACCCACACACCCCTAGGCCACACCCACACACCCCTAGGCCACTACCCCCTAGGCCACACCCACACACCTCAAGGCCACACAACACGAGGCCACACCCACACACCCCTAGGCTACACCCACACACACACCACTAGGCCACACCCACACACACACCACTAGGCCACACAGACACCACTAGGCCACACCCACACACCCCTAGGCCACACCCACACACCCCCTAGGCCACACCCACACACCCCATAGGCCACACCCACACATCCCCTAGGCCACACCCACACATCCCCTAGGCCACACCCACACATCCCCTAGGCCACACCCAAACACCCCTAGGCCACGGCCACACACACCATTAGGCCACGGCCACACACACCATTAGGCCACACCCACACACCCCTAGGCCACACCCACACACCCCCTAGGCCACACCCACACACCCCTAGGCCACACAACACGAGGCCACACCCACACACCCCTGCCACACCCACACTACACTAGGTCACACCCACACACCCCTAGGCCACACCCACACTCCCCCTTGGCCACACACACTCCTAGGCCACACCCACACACCCCTAGGCCACACCCACACACCCCAAGGCCACACAACACGAGGCCACACCCACACACCCCTAGGCCACACCCACACACACTACTAGGCCACACCCACACACACACCACTAGGCCACACACACACCACTAGGCCACACCCACACACCCTAGGCCACACCCACACACCCCCTAGGCCACACCCACACACCCCCTAGGCCACACCCACACATCCCCTAGGCCACACCCACACATCCCCTAGGCCACACCCACACATCCCCTAGGACACACCCACACATCCCCTAGGCCACACCCACACACCCCTAGGCCACACCCACACACCCCTGCCACACCTACACACCCCTAGGCCACACCCACACACCCCTAGGCCACACCCACACACCCCTAGGCCACACCCACACACCCCTAGGCCACACCCACACACCCCTAGGCCACACCCACACACCCCTAGGCCGCACCCACACACCCCTAGGCCGCACCCACACACCCCTAGGCCACACCCACACACCCCCAGGCCACACCCACACACCCCCAGGCCACACCCACACACCCCCAGGCCACACAAACACCCCTAGGCCACACCCACACACCCCCTAGGCCACACCCACACACCCCTAGGCCACACCCACACACCCCTAGGCCACACACACACACCCCTAGGACACACCCACACACCCATAGGCCACACCCACACACCCATAGGCCACACCCACACACCCCTAGGCCACACCCACACAACACGAGGCCACACCCATTCACCCCGAGGCCACACCCACACACTCCCTAGGCCACACTCACCCCGAAGCCACACCCACCCAGGCCAGACCCCACCCACCCCTAGGCCACACACCACCACGAGGCCACAACCCACTCACCCCCGAGGCCACACCCACCCCTAGGCCACACCCACCCCCTAGGCCACACCCACACACCCCTAGGCCACACACCACCACGAGGCCACAACCCACTCACCCCGAGGCCACACCCACCCCTAGGCCACACCCATCCCCGACCCCCTCATTGGACGTCACTCTAACCCCTCCCCCTCTCTCCCCCCTCCCCCTCCACCCCCAGGCCTGGCCAATCAGCTCCGCACGCCCCTCCAGGCCGCGCTGCCCCCCACGTGGGCAGCCAGAGGGCCGCCCTTGCCGCCCTCGCTCGTCAGCACGGGGGGGGCGGGGCCACGCAGGGGGGAGGGGCCACGGGGGGCGGGGCCACGCGGGGGGGAGGGGCCACGCGGGGGGGAGGGGCCACGGGGCTGGCCACCAACCGCCCAGTTAGCAGCGGAGTTGACCACGTCCAGCCAGGTAATCTCACACACACACTACACTACATATATTACACATATATACTATATATACATATATATTACACATATATTACACATATATACTATACATATATACTATATACATATATATTACACATATATACTATACATATATACACACATACAGACACACAGACACACACAGACTACACACATACATTAAACATATATATACTATACATATATACTATACACATACATTACACATATATATACTATACATATATACTATACACACAGACTACACACAAACATTACACATATATACACTATACATATATACTATACATATATACACATATACTATACATATACACACACTACACACAAACATTACACATATATACTATACATACATATACTATACATATATACTATACATATAACAACAACAACAACAACCGCCATTCGCCACTAAGTGGCGGTGACGTCACCACGACGCTTGTGCCAGGCTATGTGCACCCTGAGGCCACGTGAAGTGTCGAACGCCCGCTGGCAGGAGGTCACGGGGCAGACCCAGGTGCCACGGGTCGACTGACTGAGATGACTGGCTGATGCACCACCTGTGCCCCCTACTGTGCCAACCTGCTGTGCTTTAGCCACCCGGCGCTCCGCTCGCTGTTGTGAGCGTCGCTCCTCCGCCCTCCGTTGTTGTTGGAGGGCGACTGCCTCCAACTGCCCAGTAGCATCCTTCACGAGCCTCCTCCACAGAGGCCGATCTTGACACCGCTGGTACCAGTCATCGGCAAGTCCACTCAGCTCCACGTCCTCCTGTACCACATCACTCCATCTCTTCTCTAGCCCGTGCCGCGCCCGCTTAGCCCCCTCAATCCGGCCAAACAAAAGCTGTTTCGGCATGCGGTGGCTGGGCATGCGGGCTACATGACCCAGCCATCGCAGCCTTGCCTGCCGGAGGAGCTCACCGATGGGACCCTGCCCAGATCTTTCAAGGATTTGTGAGCTCCTCACACAATCCAGTCTGGTTAAACCCAGGATGGATCGTAGGCAGGCCAGCCTAAATGTTTCTAACCGGCGAAGATGTTCCATTAGGGGGGTCCACGTTTCGCAAGCGTAGAGAAGGGAGGGAATGACCGTGGCCGAGAAGACCTGAAGCTTAGTGCGGAGCGACAGACCAGGTAGCTTCCACACAGCGTTACGCAACCGATGAAAAGATATTGCCGCTCGACTGATTCGGAGTGAGACCTCTGCGGTTAAACTGGTGCCAGTCATAAGCACACTGCCCAGGTATGGGAAACTCTCCACTCTCTCCACAACTGCCCCATCACCGATTGGGAGTTGTGGGGGTGGAGTGTCCGATGGTACAAAATACCCAGGCAGGTGCTTGGTTTTGGTGGGGCTGATGGTAAGGCCCCACCTCTTAGTGGCACGCTCCAGTCTCAGCAGCAGCGTCTCCAACTCCTCCTCTGACTGAGCAGCTATTACCAAGTCATCAGCATACATAACGTGGTTGAGCAATAGGGAGCCATCCCTTGACCGCACCCGGGCATCGATTAGCCTCCCATTATATCTGTACCATATGGAGATTCCCCCGGTACAGCTATTGAAGGCTTCACGAACTACGTGGTCAAAATAGATGTTAAATAATGTGGGAGCCAGAGGACATCCCTGTCGCACCCCAAGGTGTACAGGGAATGGCTCTGACTCCCGGCCACGTAGTTTTACCCGGGCCCGCTCACCATCATGAAGGTCCTTAATGATCGTGAGCAGAGGGTCAGGTACTCCAAAAGCACGAAGAACGACCCAGAGCCCAGGCCTACTGATGGTATCATAGGCCTTGACCAGGTCAATAAAGCAGAGATGTAGGTCTTGTTGGAATTCCCTACACCTCTGCTGTAGCAGACGGACAGAAAATATGGCATCTGTGCAGGACCGCCCTTTCCTGAAACCGCATTGGGGCTCCGCAAGCCTCTCCTCAGCGTGCCTGGCAAGGCGATGCTGAATAATCCTTGCCAGGACCTTTCCCGGCACACTGAGGAGTGAGATGCCCCTGTAGTTGTTACAGTCTGTGCGGTCCCCCTTCTTAAAAAGGGGGACCACCAGGGCATCCTTCCAATCCTGCGGAACCCGTCCAGTGGTCCAGACTGTTGTTATGATGTCATATAGGGCAGTCTGTGCACAAACGCCACCCTCCCTCAGCATTTCGCTTGGAAGATCATCTCTGCCCGCTGCCTTTCCTGGTCTCAGACTCCGGATCGCCTTCAATACTTCCTCAGCAGATGGCACCTCAGCCAGCCACTCACAGGGGGTGACTTCATCCAATATTTGAGGCACCGCAGCCTCAGCAGGGTCATCCTCACTTTGTGCCACGATGTTTTCCTGGCTGAGGGATTTTCCCTCCCCCAGGACCTCACAGAAATGCTCAGCAAATCTGCGAACCTGTTCCTGGGGGTCGGAAATCGGATCGCCGTTTTTTCCCCTAATGATGGTAATAGGTGTGGCGCTGCAGGTTACTTTTTTGATGGAGTTAAATAGAGATTTGTGATCACGGGCCACTGAGGCAGACTCCATCTCCTCAGCAACCCGCGACCACCACCCATCCTTGCAGCGCCTCACGGCTCTCCGAACCTCCGAGCGAAGGCTGCGGTAAGCCTCCTCATTCTCTGACGTGGGACTCTGTAGCCGATGACAGTGGGCCTGTCGCTTTTTCTCAACCATCGTGAACAACTCCTCTGTCATCCAGGGTGTCTGGGGAGGTCTGGACCGCGTACCCAAAGCAGCCATTGCAGCTGCATGAGTCACAGTCCTAAACCTCGCCCATTTACCCTCGACATCAGGAGGAGTCTGGGACGATGCCAATCCCAGCCGCAAGCGATGATGAAATTCTCGCTTGCAACTTTCATCAGATAACTGAGACCAGGCCACTTTAGGTTGGAATGGGGTCCTGGGTGTACACCCACCACCGGAGTGGAAGAATGGCAGGCGAATCTTACAGATGACTAGTCGATGGTCAGAGGGCAGATCAGCTCCACGGTAGGTCCTGGTGTCAAGGACATGGGCTCGCATTCGCTGGTCCGTCACTATGTAGTCCAGCAGATGTTCTTGCTTGGACCCGGCATGCATCCATGATGTTGTGTGGATGCGCCGATGCCGGAACAGCGTGTTGGTAATTACAAGCCCATGGGCTGCACAAAAATCTAGCAGCCTCCTACCGTTGTTATTGAGCTGATCTGGCCCATGCCCTCCAATCACTCCAGGCCAGGTGCCAGTATCATGACCAACTCGGGCATTGAAGTCACCCAACATGATGACTCTATCCCGAGGGGCCACTTTAGCCAGCACCTGTGACAGGAGGTCATAGAAGGCATCTGACTCATCGGCTTTGCCTGCATCCCTCCACGGATGTTCATCTTCGGTGGGGGCATAAGTAACCACGACCACCATTCCTCGCCTCCGGTTGATGGGAAGGCGAGCCCAAAGTAGCCTGGGGCTTACAGCTTCCCACACCTCACCGCCACGCTCCCACGCCCCCTTCATTCTTTTGTTCAAAAGAAGACCCACACCCTGTTGTTTGGCAGTCTGCTGCCCCGAGTAGAGAACTGTCCACCCCTCATGGTGGCAGGAGCCAGAGCCGGTCCACCGGACCTCCTGAATGCCGCATAGATCCAGGCGGTACCGGTCCAGCTCCCGACAGAGGAGTGGCAGCCTCTCCTCTGCAGTGAGCGTTCGAACATTCCACGTGGCCAACCGTAGTGGCTTTTCGTTGTTTCTGGAGTAGCCCCGAGGGTAGGTATTCAATCTCCTGGCTCCGCCAATTGGGGTTTGGCCAGGAGACGTCATAGACGCCTGGCCCCCCGGGGCCTCCGGCACAAGCTTAGTTGTTACATATTTAAGTTTAATTCGTAGTTTCGTGGTAATTAATTGAAGGTGGAGGGGTTACCAGCCCCTCGCACCCGTCCAGAGCCCCCGTTTAGCCCCTGTGGTGGATACATATGCCATGAGGGGAGGAGCCAATCAAAATTGGATCTCCCCCCACAGCGCTGTCCACGACAGAGTTGCCCGTCCGGCACCGCGAGGAGGTAGGGGGTTGTTTTGCCGGACATATACTATACATATACACAGACTACACACATACATTACACATATATATACTACACACACACTACACACATACATTACACATATATATACTATACACACATATACTATACATATATACATATATACACACACATACAGACACACAGACACACACACAGACTACACACATACATTACACATATATACTATACATACATATACTATACATATATATACTATACACACACACACTACACACATACATTACACATATATATACTATACACACACACAGACACACACACAGACACACACGCACACAGACACACACAGACAGACACACACAGACACACACACAGACACACAGACACAGACACACACGGACACACACGGACACACACACACGGACACACACACACACACACAGACACACACACACAGACACACACCACACACACACACAGACACACACCACACACACACACAGACACAGACAGACACACACCACACACACACACACAGACACACACACACAGACACACACACACAGACACACACACACAGACACACACCACACACACACAGACACACACACAGACAGACACACACCACACACACACAGACACACACACGCACAGCCACCCACACACAGACACACACACACACAGACACACACACACACACACAGACACACACACAGACACACACACAGACACAGAGACACACAGACACACACACAGACACACACACACAGACACACACACACACACACACCCACACCACACACACAGACACACACACACACCCACACACACACCACACACACACCACACACACACACACACACTACCACACACACACACACACACCCACACACACACCACACACACACACACACACCACACACACACGCACAGACACACACACAGACACACACACACACAGACACACACACACAGACACACACACACAGACACAACACAGACACACACACACAGACACAACACAGACACACACACACAGACACACACACACACCCACACACGCACAGACACACACACACACACCACACACACACACACACAGACACACACACAGACACACACACACAGACACACACACACAGCAGTGCCGTGAGCGCTAACCGCTGCACCACCACTCCCCTCGCTGCTGCTGCTGGCCAAGGGCACTTGCCCCAACAGGAGAGCTACCTGGGGCGCCTTTGACTGTGCCTCTGTGTGGGACTGCGTCCATGCGTGCAGGATCGCTTGACCCCCAAAGCACCGCCAACGCCGGCAGGCAGGCTACCAAGGTGACTTAGTGGGGACCGACTTAGTCACTCAGTCACTCAGTCACTCACTCAGTCAGTCACTCAGTCACTCACTCAGTCAGTCACTCACTCAGTCACTCAGTCACTCAGTCAGTCAGTCACTCAGTCACTCAGTCACTCAGTCAGTCACTCAGTCACTCAGTCACTCACTCAGTCAGTCACTCACTCAGTCAGTCACTCAGTCACTCAGTCAGTCAGTCACTCACTCAGTGACTGACTGAGTGACCCCCAAAGCACCGCCAACGCCGGCAGGCAGGCGACCAAGGTGACTTAGTGGGGACCGACTTAGTCACTCAGTCACTCAGTCACTCACTCAGTCACTCACTCAGTCAGTCACTCAGTCACTCAGTCACTCAGTCAGTCATTGGTGTAGAGGCTTAGCTAATCACTCAGTCAGTCACTCAGTCACTCAGTCAGTCACTCAGTCAGTCAGTCAGTCAGTCACTCAGTCAGTCACTCAGTCACTCAGTCAGTCACTCAGTCAGTCACTCAGTCAGTCACTCAGTCAGTCAGTCAGTCTCTCAGTCAGTAACTCAGTCAGTCACTCAGTCAGTCATTGGTGTAGAGGCTTAGCTAATCACTCAGTCAGTCAGTCAGTCACTCAGTCAGTCACTCAGTCACTCACTCAGTCATTGGTGTAGAGGCTTAGCTAATCACTCAGTCAGTCACTCAGTCAGTCACTCAGTCACTCAGTCAGTCACTCAGTGACTGACTGAGTGACCCCCAAAGCACCGCCAACGCCGGCAGGCAGGCGATCAAGGTGACTTAGTGGGGACCGACTTAGTCACTCAGTCACTCAGTCACTCACTCAGTCAGTCACTCAGTCACTCAGTCAGTCAGTCAGTCACTCAGTCAGTCACTCAGTCACTCAGTCAGTCACTCAGTCAGTCACTCAGTCAGTCAGTCACTCACTCAGTCAGTCAGTCAGTCTCTCAGTCAGTAACTCAGTCAGTCACTCAGTCAGTCATTGGTGTAGAGGCTTAGCTAATCACTCAGTCAGTCACTCAGTCACTCAGTCAGTCACTCAGTCATTGGTGTAAAGGCTTAGCTAATCACTCAGTCAGTCACTCAGTCACTCAGTCAGTCACTCAGTGACTGACTGAGTGACCCCCAAAGCACCGCCAACGCCGGCAGGCAGGCGACCAAGGTGACTTAGTGGGGACCGACTTAGTCAGTCGGGAAACTCAGTCACTCAGTCAGTCACTCACTCAGTCACTCAGTCACCCACTCAGTCACTCAGTCACTCACTCAGTCAGTCACTCAGTCAGTCAGTCACTCAGTCAGTCACTCAGTCACTCAGTCAGTCACTCAGTCAGTCACTCAGTCAGTCAGTCATTGGTAGGCTTAGCTAGTCAGTCAGTCAGTCACTCAGTCATTCATTCAGTCACTCAGTCAGTCAGTCACTCAGTCATTCATTCAGTCACTCAGTCAGTCACTCAGTCACTCAGTCAGTCATTGGTGTAGAGGCTTAGCTAATCACTCAGTCAGTCACTCAGTCAGTCACTCAGTCAGTCGCTCAGTGACTGACTGAGTGGCCCCCAAAGCACCGCCAACGCCGGCAGGCAGGCGACCAAGGTGACTTAGTGGGGACCGACTTAGTCACTCGGGAAACTCAGTCACTCACTCAGTCACTCAGTCACTCAGTCAGTCAGTCACTCAGTCACTCAGTCACTCACTCAGTCAGTCACTCAGTCAGTCAGTCACTCAGTCAGTCACTCAGTCACTCAGTCAGTCACTCAGTCAGTCACTCAGTCAGTCAGTCATTGGTAGGCTTAGCTAGTCAGTCAGTCAGTCACCCAGTCATTCATTCAGTCACTCAGTCAGTCAGTCACTCAGTCATTCATTCAGTCACTCAGTCAGTCACTCAGTCACTCAGTCAGTCATTGGTGTAGAGGCTTAGCTAATCACTCAGTCAGTCACTCAGTCAGTCACTCAGTCAGTCGCTCAGTGACTGACTGAGTGACCCCCAAAGCACCGCCAACGCCGGCAGGCAGGCGACCAAGGTGACTTAGTGGGGACCGACTTAGTCACTCAGTCACTCAGTCACTCAGTCAGTCACTCAGTCACTCAGTCAGTCATTGGTGTAGAGGCTTAGCCAATCACTCAGTCAGTCACTCAGTCAGTCATTGGTGTAGAGGCTTAGCCAATCACTCAGTCAGTCACTCAGTCACTCAGTCACTCACTCAGTCAGTCAGTCACTCAGTCACTCACTCAGTCACTCACTCACTCAGTCACTCACTCAGTCAGTCAGTCACTCAGTCACTCACTCACTCACTCAGTCACTCACTCACTCAGTCACTCACTCAGTCACTCAGTCACTCAGTCACTCACTCAGTCACTCACTCAGTCACTCACTCAGTCAGTCACTCAGTCACTCACTCAGTCAGTCACTCAGTCAGTCAGTCACTCAGTCAGTCATTGGTGTAGAGGCTTAGCTAATCACTCAGTCAGTCACTCAGTCACTCAGTCAGTCACTCAGTGACTGACTGAGTGACCCCCAAAGCACCGCCAACGCCGGCAGGCAGGCGACCAAGGTGACTTAGTGGGGACCGACTTAGTCACTCAGTCACTCAGTCAGTCACTCAGTCACTCAGTCACTCAGTCATTGGTGTAGAGGCTTGGCCAGTCACTCAGTCGCTCACTCAGTCAGTCAGTCACTGGTGTAGAGGCTTGGCTAGTCAGTCAGTCAGTCACTCCGTCACTCAGTCACTCAGTCAGTCAGTCACTGGTGTAGAGGCTTGGCTAGTCACTCAGTCAGTCACTCAGTCAGTGACTCAGTCAGTCACTGGTGTAGAGGCTTGGCTAGTCACTCAGTCACTCACTCAGTCACTCAGTCACTCAGTCAGTCAGTCAGTCACTCAGTCAGTCAGTCACTGGTGTAGAGGCTTGGCTAGTCACTCAGTCACTCACTCAGTCAGTCACTCAGTCAGTCACTGGTGTAGAGGCTTGGCTAGTCACTCAGTCACTCACTCAGTCACTCACTCACTCAGTCACTCAGTCACTCAGTCAGTCAGTCACTGGTGTAGAGGCTTGGCTAGTCACTCAGTCACTCACTCAGTCACTCACTCACTCAGTCACTCAGTCACTGGTGTATAGGCTTGGCTAGTCAGTCAGTTACTCAGCCAATCACTCAGTCACTGGGTTAGTGACTGACTTAGCCAGTCACTCAGTCAGTCACTGGTGTAGACGCTTGGCTAGTCATTCAGTCAGTCATTCAGTCAGTCACTGGTGTAGAGGCTTGGCTAGTCACTCAGTCAGTTACTCAGCCAGTCACTCAGTCAGTCACTGGTGTATAGGCTTGGCTAGTCACTCAGTCACTCAGTCAGTCACTCAGTCAGTCACTCAGTCACTGGGTTAGTGACTGACTTAGCCAGTCACTCAGTCAGTCACTGGTGTAGACGCTTGGCTAGTCATTCAGTCAGTCATTCAGTCAGTCACTGGTGTAGAGGCTTGGCTAGTCACTCAGTCAGTTTCTCAGCCAGTCACTCAGTCAGTCACTGGTGTATAGGCTTGGCTAGTCACTCAGTCACTCAGTCAGTCACTCAGTCAGTCACTCAGTCACTGGGTTAGTGACTGACTTAGCCAGTCACTCAGTCAGTCACTGGTGTATAGGCTTGGCTAGTCACTCAGTCACTCAGTCAGTCACTCAGTCAGTCACTCAGTCACTGGGTTAGTGACTGACTTAGCCAGTCACTCAGTCACCCCCCTGTTGTTGTTGCCGCTGTCTGATTGGCTGACTATATTACCTTGCATCTCGTCTGTGATTGGCTCCTCACACCTCCCTCCCTCCTCCCCTGTGGTTATCTCTGATTGGCTCCTTCCTCCTCCCCTGTGGTTATCTCTGATTGGCTTCTCCCTCCTCCCTTGTGGGTTATCTCGTCCCTGATTGGCTCCTCCCCCCGTGGTTTATCTCGTCTCTGATTGGCTGCTCCCCCCTGTGGGTTATCTCGTCCCTGATTGACTCCTCCCCCCTGTGGGTTATCATGTCTCTGATTGGCTCCTCCCCCCTGTGGGTTATCTCGTCTCTGATTGGCTCCTCCCCCCCTGTGGGTTATCTCGTCTCTGATTGGCTCCTCCCCCCCTGTGGGTTATCTCGTCTCTGATTGGCTCCTCCCCCCTGTGGTTTATCTCGTTTTTGATTGGCTGCTCCCCCCCTGTGGTTTATCTCGTCCCTGATTGACTCCTCCCCCCTGTGGTTTATCTCGTTTCTGATTGGCTCCTCCCCCCCGTGGTTTATCTCGTCCCTGATTGACTCCTCCCCCCCCGTGGGTTATCTCGTCTCTGATTGGCTGCTCCCCCCCCCGTGGTTTATCTCGTCCCTGATTGACTCCTCCCCCCCCGTGGTTTATCTCGTCTCTGATTGGCTGCTCCCCCCCCCGTGGTTTATCTCGTCCCTGATTGACTCCTCCCCCCCCGTGGTTTATCTCGTCTCTGATTGGCTGCTCCCCCCCCCGTGGTTTATCTCGTCCCAGATTGACTCCTCCCCCCCCGTGGTTTATCTCGTCTGTGATTGGCTGCTCCCCTCCGTGGGTTATCTCGTCTCTGATTGGCTGCTCCCCCCCTGTGGGTTATCTCGTCTCTGATTGGCTGCTCCCCCCCGTGGTTTATCTCGTCCCTGATTGACTCCTCCCCCCCCGTGGTTTATCTCGTCTCTGATTGGCTCCTCCCCCCCGTGGTTTATCTCGTCTCTGATTGGCTCCTCCCCCCTGTGGTTTATCTCGTCTCTGATTGGCTCCTCCCCCCTGTGGGTTATCTCGTCTCTGATTGGCTCCTCCCCCCTGTGGGTTATCTCGTCTCTGATTGGCTGCTCCCCCCCGTGGTTTATCTCGTCTCTGATTGGCTCCTCCCCCCGTGGTTTATCTCGTCCCTGATTGACTCCTCCCCCCCCCCCCCCCCGTGGTTTATCTCGTCTGTGATTGGCTGCTCCCCCCCCGTGGTTTATCTCGTCTCTGATTGGCTCCTCCCCCCTGTGGTTTATCTCGTCTCTGATTGGCTCCTCCCCCCTGTGGTTTATCTCGTCTCTGATTGGCTCCTCCCCCCTGTGGTTTATCTCGTCTCTGATTGGCTGCTCCCCCCCTGTGGTTTATCTCGTCCCTGATTGACTCCTCCCCCCTGTGGGTTATCATGTCTCTGATTGGCTCCTCCCCCCCGTGGTTTATCTCGTCTCTGATTGGCTGCTCCCCCCCGTGGTTTATCTCGTCTCTGATTGGCTCCTCCCCCCTGTGGGTTATCTCGTCTCTGATTGGCTCCTCCCCCCTGTGGTTTATCTCGTCTCTGATTGGCTCCTCCCCCCTGTGGGTTATCTCGTCTCTGATTGGCTGCTCCCCCCCGTGGTTTATCTCGTCTCTGATTGACTCCTCCCCCCCGTGGTTTATCTCGTCTCTGATTGGCTCCTCCCCCCCCGTGGTTTATCTCGTCTGTGATTGGCTCCTCCCCCCTGTGGGTTATCTCGTCTCTGATTGGCTGCTCCCCCCCCGTGGTTTATCTCGTCTCTGATTGGCTCCTCCCCCCTGTGGTTTATCTCGTCTCTGATTGGCTGCTCCCCCCCTGTGCTTTATCTCGTCCCTGATTGACTCCTCCCCCCCGTGGTTTATCTCGTCTCTGATTGGCTCCTCCCCCCTGTGGTTTATCTCGTCTCTGATTGGCTGCTCCCCCCCTGTGCTTTATCTCGTCCCTGATTGACTCCTCCCCCCCGTGGTTTATCTCGTCTCCGATTGGCTCCTCCCCCCCGTGGTTTATCTCATCTCTGATTGGCTCCTCCCCCCCGTGGTTTATCTCGTCCCTGATTGGCTGCTCCCCCCCCCGTGGTTTATCTCGTCTCTGATTGGCTGCTCCCCCCCTGTGGGTTATCTCGTCTCTGATTGACTCCTCCCCCCCTGTGGTTTATCTCGTCTCTGATTGGCTCCTCCCCCCTGTGGTTTATCTCGTCCCTGATTGGCTGCTCCCCCCCGTGGTTTATCTCGTCCCTGATTGGCTCCTCCCCCCCCGTGGTTTATCTCGTCCCTGATTGGCTCCTCCCCCCCTGTGGGTTATCTCGTCCCTGATTGACTCCTCCCCCCCCGTGGTTTATCTCGTCCCTGATTGGCTGCTCCCCCCCGTGGTTTATCTCGTCTCTGATTGACTCCTCCCCCCTGTGGTTTATCTCGTCTCTGATTGGCTCCTCCCCCCCTGTGGGGTTATCTCGTCCCTGATTGACTCCTCCCCCCCCGTGGTTTATCTCGTCTCTGATTGGCTGCTCCCCCCCCCCCGTGGTTTATCTCGTCCCTGATTGACTCCTCCCCCCCGTGGTTTATCTCGTCCCTGATTGGCTCCTCCCCCCCCGTGGTTTATCTCGTCCCTGATTGACTCCTCCCCCCCCGTGGTTTATCTCGTCCCTGATTGGCTCCTCCCCCCCCGTGGTTTATCTCGTCCCTGATTGGCTCCTCCCCCCCTGTGGTTTATCTCGTCTCTGATTGGCTGCTCCCCCCTGTGGGTTATCTCGTCCCTGATTGGCTCCTCCCCCCCTGTGGTTTATCTCGTCTCTGATTGGCTGCTCCCCCCCTGTGGTTTATCTCGTCTCTGATTGGCTGCTCCCCCCGTGGTTTATCTCGTCTGTGATTGGCTGCTCCCCCCCTGTGGTTTATCTCGTCTGTGATTGGCTGCTCCCCCCCGTGGTTTATCTCGTCTCTGATTGGCTGCTCCCCCCCTGTGGTTTATCTCGTCCCTGATTGACTCCTCCCCCCCCGTGGTTTATCTTGTCTCTGATTGGCTCCTCCCCCCCTGTGGTTTATCTCGTCTCTGATTGGCTGCTCCCCCCCCGTGGTTTATCTCGTCCCTGATTGGCTCCTCCCCCCCTGTGGTTTATCTCGTCTCTGATTGGCTGCTCCCCCCCGTGTTTATCTCGTCCCTGATTGACTCCTCCCCCCCCGTGGTTTATCTCGTCTCTGATTGGCTGCTCCCCCCCCCGTGGTTTATCTCGTCCCTGATTGACTCCTCCCCCCCCGTGGTTTATCTCGTCCCTGATTGACTCCTCCCCCCCCCTGTGGTTTATCTCGTCTCTGATTGGCTGCTCCCCCCTGTGGTTTATCTCGTCCCTGATTGACTCCTCCCCCCCCCGTGGGTTATCTCGTCCCTGATTGACTCCTCCCCCCTGTGGTTTATCTCGTTTCTGATTGGCTCCTCCCCCCCGTGGTTTATCTCGTCCCTGATTGACTCCTCCCCCCCCGTGGTTTATCTCGTTTCTGATTGGCTCCTCCCCCCCAGTGGTTTATCTCGTCCCTGATTGACTCCTCCCCCCCTGTGGTTTATCTCGTCTCTGATTGGCTGCTCCCCCCCCGTGGTTTATCTCGTCTCTGATTGGCTGCTCCCCCCCCGTGGTTTATCTCGTCCCTGATTGACTCCTCCCCCCCCCGTGGTTTATCTCGTCTCTGATTGGCTGCTCCCCCCCTGTGGTTTATCTCGTCCCTGATTGACTCCTCCCCCCCCGTGGTTTATCTTGTCTCTGATTGGCTCCTCCCCCCCTGTGGTTTATCTCGTCTCTGTGGCTGCTCCCCCCCCCCGTGGTTTATCTCGTCTCTGATTGGCTGCTCCCCCCCTGTGGTTTATCTCGTCTCTGATTGGCTCCTCCCCCCCTGTGGTTTATCTCGTCTCTGATTGGCTCCTCCCCCCCTGTGGTTTATCTCGTCTCTGATTGGCTGCTCCCCCCCTGTGGTTTATCTCGTCCCTGATTGACTCCTCCCCCCCCCCCGTGGTTTATCTCGTCCCTGATTGACTCCTCCCCCCCCGTGGTTTATCTCGTCTCTGATTGGCTGCTCCCCCCCCGTGGTTTATCTCGTCCCTGATTGACTCCTCCCCCCTGTGGTTTATCTCGTTTCTGATTGGCTCCTCCCCCCCCCGTGGGTTATCTCGTCCCTGATTGACTCCTCCCCCCTGTGGTTTATCTCGTTTCTGATTGGCTCCTCCCCCCCCCGTGGTTTATCTCGTCCCTGATTGACTCCTCCCCCCCCCCCGTGGTTTATCTCGTCCCTGATTGACTCCTCCCCCCCCGTGGTTTATCTCGTCTCTGATTGGCTGCTCCCCCCCCGTGGTTTATCTCGTCCCTGATTGACTCCTCCCCCCTGTGGTTTATCTCGTTTCTGATTGGCTCCTCCCCCCCCGTGGGTTATCTCGTCCCTGATTGACTCCTCCCCCCTGTGGTTTATCTCGTTTCTGATTGGCTCCTCCCCCCCCCGTGGTTTATCTCGTCCCTGATTGACTCCTCCCCTCTGTGGTTTATCTCGTTTCTGATTGGCTGCACCCCCCCGTGGTTTATCTCGTCCCTGATTGACTCCTCCCCCCCTGTGGTTTATCTCGTCTGTGATTGGCTGCTCCCCCGGAAGGACCCCTGGGCGGCGCTGTCGGTGTCGGGCGTCTTCCTCAGGTGCCCGCTCAGCGGCGCCCTCGTCCACAGGGAGGACAAAGAGCGCCACCTCAAGGAGACCGTCTTGGGGGTGGGTGGGGGCGGGGGGGTAGGGGGTGGTGGGTGGGGGCGGGGGGGTAGGGGGGGGTGGGTGGGGGCGGGGGGGGTGGGGGGGTGGGTGGGGGCGGGGGGGTAGGGGGGGGTGGGTGGGGGCGGGGGGGGGCAGGGGGTGGGGGAGTGAGGGTCTGTGTGTGTGTGTGTCTGTGTGTGTGTCTGTGTGTGTGTGTCACTGTGTGTGTGTCTGTGTGTGTGTGACTTTGTGTGTGTGTGTCTGTGTGTGTGTGTCTGTGTGTGTGTCTGTGTGTGTGTGTCACTGTGTGTGTGTCTGTGTGTGTGTGACTTTGTGTGTGTGTGTCTGTGTGTATGTGTATGTGTGTCACTGTGTGTGTGTCACTGTGTGTGACTTTGTGTGTGTGTGTCTGTGTGTATGTGTGTGTGTGTCACTGTGTGTGTGTCACTGTGTGTGACTGTGTGTGTGTCTGTGTGTATGTGTGTGTCTGTGTGTATGTGTGTGTGTGTGTCACTGTGTGTGTGTGACTGTGTGTGTGTGTCACTGTGTGTGTGTCACTGTGTGTGTGTCTGTGTGTGTGACTGTGTGTGTGTGTGTGTCTGTGTGTATGTGTGTGTGTGTGTCACTGTGTGTGTCACTGTGTGTGTGTCACTGTGTGTGACTGTGTGTGTGTCACTGTGTGTGTGACTGTGTGTGTGTGTGTGTCACTGTGTGTGTCACTGTGTGTGTGTGACTGTGTGTGTGTGTCACTGTGTGTGTGTCACTGTGTCTGTGTGGGTGTGACTGTGTGTGTGTGTCACTGTGTGTGTCACTGTGTGTGTGTGTCACTGTGTGTGTGTCTGTGTGTGTCTGTGTGTGTGTGTCACTGTGTGTGTGTCACTGTGTGTCACTGTGTGTGTGTGTCTGTGTGTATGTGTGTGTGTGTGTCACTGTGTGTGTCACTGTGTGTGTGTCACTGTGTGTGACTGTGTGTGTGTCACTGTGTGTGTGACTGTGTGTGTGTGTGTGTGTGTCACTGTGTGTGTCACTGTGTGTGTGTGACTGTGTGTGTGTGTCACTGTGTCTGTGTGGGTGTGACTGTGTGTGTGTGTCACTGTGTGTGTGTCACTGTGTGTGTCACTGTGTGTGTGTGTCACTGTGTGTGTGTCTGTGTGTGTCTGTGTGTGTGTGTCACTGTGTGTGTGTCACTGTGTGTCACTGTGTGTGTGTGTCACTGTGTGTGTCACTGTGTGTGTGTGTCACTGTGTGTGACTATGTGTGTGTGTGTCACTGTGTGTGTCACTGTGTGTGTCACTGTGTGTGTGTGTCACTGTGTGTGTGTGTGTCACTGTGTGTGTGTGTGTCACTGTGTGTGTGTGTGTGTCTGTGTGTGTGTCACTGTGTGTGTCACTGTGTGTGTGTGTGTGTCACTGTGTGTGTGTGTCACTGTGTGTGTGTGTCACTGTGTGTGTGTGTCACTGTGTGTGTGTGTGTCACTGTGTGTGTTACTGTGTGTGTGTGTCACTGTGTGTGTGTGTGTCACTGTGTGTGACTATGTGTGTGTGTGTCACTGTGTGTGTCACTGTGTGTGTCACTGTGTGTGTGTCACTGTGTGTTACTGTGTGTGTGTGTGTCACTGTGTGTGTGTGTGTGTCACTGTGTGTGTGTCTGTGTGTGTGACTGTGTGTGTGTGTGTCTGTGTGTGTCTGTGTGTATGTGTGTGTGTGTCACTGTGTGTGTGTCTGTGTGTGTGACTGTGTGTGTGTGTGTCTGTGTGTATGTGTGTGTGTGTGTCACTGTGTGTGTCACTGTGTGTGTGTCACTGTGTGTGACTGTGTGTGTGTCACTGTGTGTGTGACTGTGTGTGTGTGTGTGTCACTGTGTGTGTCACTGTGTGTGTGTGACTGTGTGTGTGTGTCTGTGTGTGTGTGTCACTGTGTGTGTGTCTGTGTGTGTGACTGTGTGTGTGTGTGTGTCTGTGTGTATGTGTGTGTGTGTGTCACTGTGTGTGTCACTGTGTGTGTGTCACTGTGTGTGACTGTGTGTGTGTCACTGTGTGTGTGACTGTGTGTGTGTGTGTGTGTCACTGTGTGTGTCACTGTGTGTGTGTGACTGTGTGTGTGTGTCACTGTGTGTGTGTCACTGTGTCTGTGTGGGTGTGACTGTGTGTGTGTGTCACTGTGTGTGTGTGTCACTGTGTGTGTCACTGTGTGTGTGTGTCACTGTGTGTGTGTCTGTGTGTGTCTGTGTGTGTGTGTCACTGTGTGTGTGTCACTGTGTGTCACTGTGTGTGTGTGTGTCTGTGTGTATGTGTGTGTGTGTGTCACTGTGTGTGTCACTGTGTGTGTGTCACTGTGTGTGACTGTGTGTGTGTCACTGTGTGTGTGACTGTGTGTGTGTGTGTGTCACTGTGTGTGTCACTGTGTGTGTGTGACTGTGTGTGTGTGTCACTGTGTGTGTGTCACTGTGTCTGTGTGGGTGTGACTGTGTGTGTGTGTCACTGTGTGTGTGTGTCACTGTGTGTGTCACTGTGTGTGTGTGTCACTGTGTGTGTGTCTGTGTGTGTCTGTGTGTGTGTGTCACTGTGTGTGTGTCACTGTGTGTCACTGTGTGTGTGTCACTGTGTGTGTCACTGTGTGTGTGTGTCACTGTGTGTGACTATGTGTGTGTGTGTCACTGTGTGTGTCACTGTGTGTGTCACTGTGTGTGTGTGTCACTGTGTGTGTGTGTGTCACTGTGTGTGTGTGTGTCACTGTGTGTGTGTGTGTGTCTGTGTGTGTGTCACTGTGTGTGTCACTGTGTGTGTGTGTGTCACTGTGTGTGTGTGTCACTGTGTGTGTGTGTCACTGTGTGTGTGTGTCACTGTGTGTGTTACTGTGTGTGTGTGTCACTGTGTGTGTGTGTGTCACTGTGTGGGACTATGTGTGTGTGTGTCACTGTGTGTGTCACTGTGTGTGTCACTGTGTGTGTGTCACTGTGTGTTACTGTGTGTGTGTGTGTGTCACTGTGTGTGTGTGTGTGTCACTGTGTGTGTGTATGTGTGTGTGACTGTGTGTGTGTGTGTCACTGTGTGTGTCACTGTGTGTGTGTGTCACTGTGTGTGTGTCACTGTGTGTGTGTCACTGTGTGTGTGTGTGTCACTGTGTGTGTGTCTGTGTGTGTCACTGTGTGTGTCACTGTGTGTCACTGTGTGTGTGTGTCACTGTGTGTGTGTATGTGTGTGTGACTGTGTGTGTGTGTGTGTCACTGTGTGTGTCACTGTGTGTGTCACTGTGTGTGTGTGTCACTGTGTGTGTGTGTCACCGGCAAAACAACCCCCTACCTCCTCGCGGTGCCGGACGGGCAACTCTGTCGTGGACAGTGCTGTGGGGGGAGTTCCAATTTTGATTGGCTCCTCCCCTCATGGCATATGTGTCCACCACAGGGGCTAAACGGGGGCTCTGGACGGGTGCGAGGGGCTGGTAACCCCTCCACCTTCAATTAATTACCACAAAACCACGAATTAAAGTTGTAACAACTAAGCTTGTGCCGGAGGCCCCGGGGGGCCAGGCGTCTATGACGTCTCCTGGCCAAACCCCAATTGGCGGAGCCAGGAGATTGAATACCTACCCTCGGGGCTACTCCAGAAACAACGAAAAGCCACTACGGGTGGCCACGTGGAATGTTCGAACGCTCACTGCAGAGGAGAGGCTGCCACTCCTCTGTCGGGAGCTGGACCGGTACCGCCTGGATCTATGCGGCATTCAGGAGGTCCGGTGGACCGGCTCTGGCTCCTGCCACCATGAGGGGTGGACAGTCCTCTACTCGGGGCAGCAGACTGCCAAACAACAGGGTGTGGGTCTTCTTTTGAACAAAAGAATGAAGGGGGCGTGGGAGCGTGGCGGTGAGGTGTGGGAAGCTGTAAGCCCCAGGCTACTTTGGGCTCGCCTTCCCATCAACCGGAGGCGAGGAATGGTGGTCGTGGTTACTTATGCCCCCACCGAAGATGAACATCCGTGGAGGGATGCAGGCAAAGCCGATGAGTCAGATGCCTTCTATGACCTCCTGTCACAGGTGCTGGCTAAAGTGGCCCCTCGGGATAGAGTCATCATGTTGGGTGACTTCAATGCCCGAGTTGGTCATGATACTGGCACCTGGTCTGGAGTGATTGGAGGGCATGGGCCAGATCAGCTCAATAACAATGGTAGGAGGCTGCTAGATTTTTGTGCAGCCCATGGGCTTGTAATTACCAACACGCTGTTCCGGCATCGGCGCATCCACACAACATCATGGATGCATGCCGGGTCCAAGCAAGAACATCTGCTGGACTACATAGTGACGGACCAGCGAATGCGAGCCCATGTCCTTGACACCAGGACCTACCGTGGAGCTGATCTGCCCTCTGACCATCGACTAGTCATCTGTAAGATGCGCCTGCCATTCTTCCACTCCGGTGGTGGGTGTACACCCAGGACCCCATTCCAACCTAAAGTGGCCTGGTCTCAGTTATCTGATGAAAGTTGCAAGCGAGAATTTCATCATCGCTTGCGGCTGGGATTGGCATCGTCCCCGACTCCTCCTGATGTCGAGGGTAAATGGGCGAGGTTTAGGACTGTGACTCATGCAGCTGCAATGGCTGCTTTGGGTACGCGGTCCAGACCTCCCCAGACACCCTGGATGACAGAGGAGTTGTTCAGGATGGTTGAGAAAAAGCGACAGGCCCACTGTCATCGGCTACAGAATCCCACGTCAGAGAATGAGGAGGCTTACCGCAGCCTTCGCTCGGAGGTTCGGAGAGCCGTGAGGCGCTGCAAGGATGGGTGGTGGTCGCGGGTTGCTGAGGAGATGGAGTCTGCCTCAGTGGCCCGTGATCACAAATCGCTATTTAACTCCATCAAAAAAGTAACCTGCAGCGCCACACCTATTACCATCATTAGGGGAAAAAACGGTGATCCAATTTCCGACCCCCAGGAACAGGTTCGCAGATTTGCTGAGCATTTCTGTGAGGTCCTGGGGGAGGGAAAATCCCACAGCCAGGAAAACATCGTGGCACAAAGTGAGGATGACCCTGCTGAGGCTGCGGTGCCTCAAATATTGGATGAAGTCATCCCCTGTGAGTGGCTGGCTGAGGTGCCATCTGCTGAGGAAGTATTGAAGGCGATCCGGAGTCTGAGACCAGGAAAGGCAGCGGGCAGAGATGATCTCCCAAGCGAAATGCTGAGGGAGGGTGGCGTTTGTGCACAGACTGCCCTATATGACATCATAACAACAGTCTGGACCACTGGACGGGTTCCGCAGGATTGGAAGGATGCCCTGGTGGTCCCCCTTTTTAAGAAGGGGGACCGCACAGACTGTAACAACTACAGGGGCATCTCACTCCTCAGTGTGCCGGGAAAGGTCCTGGCAAGGATTATTCAGCATCGCCTTGCCAGGCACGCTGAGGAGAGGCTTGCGGAGCCCCAATGCGGTTTCAGGAAAGGGCGGTCCTGCACAGATGCCATATTTTCTGTCCGTCTGCTACAGCAGAGGTGTAGGGAATTCCAACAAGACCTACATCTCTGCTTTATTGACCTGGTCAAGGCCTATGATACCATCAGTAGGCCTGGGCTCTGGGTCGTTCTTCGTGCTTTTGGAGTACCTGACCCTCTGCTCACGATCATTAAGGACCTTCATGATGGTGAGCGGGCCCGGGTAAAACTACGTGGCCGGGAGTCAGAGCCATTCCCTGTACACCTTGGGGTGCGACAGGGATGTCCTCTGGCTCCCACATTATTTAACATCTATTTTGACCACGTAGTTCGTGAAGCCTTCAATAGCTGTACCGGGGGAATCTCCATATGGTACAGATATAATGGGAGGCTAATCGATGCCCGGGTGCGGTCAAGGGATGGCTCCCTATTGCTCAACCACGTTATGTATGCTGATGACTTGGTAATAGCTGCTCAGTCAGAGGAGGAGTTGGAGACGCTGCTGCTGAGACTGGAGCGTGCCACTAAGAGGTGGGGCCTTACCATCAGCCCCACCAAAACTAAGCACCTGCCTGGGTATTTTGTACCATCGGACACTCCACCCCCACAACTCCCAATCGGTGATGGGGCAGTTGTGGAGAGAGTGGAGAGTTTCCCATACCTGGGCAGTGTGCTTATGACTGGCTCCAGTTTAACAGCAGAGGTCTCACTCCGAATCAGTCGAGCGGCAATATCTTTTCATCGGTTGCGTAACGCTGTGTGGAAGCTACCTGGTCTGTCGCTCCGCACTAAGCTTCAGGTCTTCTCGGCCACGGTCATTCCCTCCCTTCTCTACGCTTGCGAAACGTGGACCCCCCTAATGGAACATCTTCGCCGGTTAGAAACATTTAGGCTGGCCTGCCTACGATCCATCCTGGGTTTAACCAGACTGGATTGTGTGAGGAGCTCACAAATCCTTGAAAGATCTGGGCAGGGTCCCATCGGTGAGCTCCTCCGGCAGGCAAGGCTGCGATGGCTGGGTCATGTAGCCCGCATGCCCAGCCACCGCATGCCGAAACAGCTTTTGTTTGGCCGGATTGAGGGGGCTAAGCGGGCGCGGCACGGGCTAGAGAAGAGATGGAGTGATGTGGTACAGGAGGACGTGGAGCTGAGTGGACTTGCCGATGACTGGTACCAGCGGTGTCAAGATCGGCCTCTGTGGAGGAGGCTCGTGAAGGATGCTACTGGGCAGTTGGAGGCAGTCGCCCTCCAACAACAACGGAGGGCGGAGGAGCGACGCTCACAACAGCGAGCGGAGCGCCGGGTGGCTAAAGCACAGCAGGTTGGCACAGTAGGGGGCACAGGTGGTGCATCAGCCAGTCATCTCAGTCAGTCGACCCGTGGCACCTGGGTCTGCCCCGTGACCTCCTGCCAGCGGGCGTTCGACACTTCACGTGGCCTCACGGTGCACATAGCCTGGCACAAGCGTCGTGGTGACGTCACCGCCACTTAGTGGCGAATGGCGGTTGTTGTTGTTGTTGTTGTTGTTGTGTGTCACTGTGTGTGTGTGTGTCACTGTGTGTGTGTGTCACTGTGTGTGTGTCTGTGTGTGTCACTGTGTGTGTGTGTCTGTGTGTCTCTGTGTGTGTGTGTCTGTCTGTGTGTGTGACTATATGTGTGTCTGTGTGTGACTGTGTGTGTGTGTCTGTGTGTGTGTGTCTGTGTGTGTGTGTGTCTGTGTGTGTGTGTCTGTGTGTGTGTGTGTGTGTCTGTCTGTGTGTGTCTATGTATGTGTGTGACTGTGTGTGTCTGACTGTGTGTGTGTGTCTGACTGTGTGTGTGTGTCACTGTGTGTGTCTGTGTGTGTGTGTCTGTGTATGTCTCTGTGTGTGTGTGTCACTGTGTCTGTGTGTGTCACTGTGTGTGTGTCACTGTGTGTGTCACTGTGTGTGTCACTGTGTGTGTGTGTCACTGTGTGTGTGTGTCACTGTGTGTGTCACTGTGTGTGTGTCACTGTGTGTGTGTGTCACTGTGTGTGTGTCACTGTGTGTGTGTGTCTGTGTGTGTGTGTGTCTGTGTGTGTGTGTGTCACTGTGTGTGTGTGTGTGTCACTGTGTGTGTGTCACTGTGTGTGTGTGTCTGTGTGTCACTGTGTGTGTGTCACTGTGTGTGTGTGTGTCTGTGTGTGTGTGTCTGTCTGTGTGTGTGTGTGTCACTGTGTGTGTGTGTGTCACTGTGTGTGTGTCTCTGTGTGTGTGTCTGTGTGTGTGTGTCACTGTGTGTGTGTCGTGTGTGTGTGTCACTGTGTGTGTGTGTGTCTGTGTGTGTGTCTGTGTGTGTGCGTCACTGTGTGTGTGTGTGTGTCTGTGTGTGTGTGTCACTGTGTATGTGTGTGTCACTGTGTATGTGTGTCTATGGGTGTGTGTGTCACTGTGTATGTGTGTGTGTCACTGTGTATGTGTGTCTATGGGTGTGTATGTCACTGTGTGTGTGTGTGTGTGTCTGTGTGTGTCTGTGTGTGTCTGTGTCACTGTGTGTGTGTCTGTGTGTGTCACTGTGTGTGTGTGTCACTGTGTGTGTGTGTCACTGTGTGTGTGTGTCACTGTGTGTGTGTCACTGTGTGTGTGTGTGTCACTGTGTGTGTGTGTCACTGTGTGTGTCACTGTGTGTGTGTCACTGTGTGTGTCACTGTGTGTGTGTCACTGTGTGTATGTGTGTCACTGTGTGTATGTGTGTGTGTCACTGTGTGTGTGTCACTGTGTGTGTCACTGTGTGTGTGTCACTGTGTGTGTGTCACTGTGTGTGTGTCACTGTGTGTGTGTGTCTGTGTGTGTGTCACTGTGTGTGTGTGTCACTGTGTGTGTCACTGTGTGTGTCACTGTGTGTGTGTCACTGTGTGTGTGTGTGTGTCACTGTGTGTATGTGTGTCACTGTGTGTATGTGTGTGTGTCACTGTGTGTATGTGTGTGTGTCACTGTGTGTGTGTGTCACTGTGTGTGTCACTGTGTGTGTGTCACTGTGTGTGTGTCACTGTGTGTGTCACTGTGTGTGTGTGTCACTGTGTGTGTGTGTCACTGTGTGTGTGTCACTGTGTGTGTCACTGTGTGTGTCACTGTGTGTGTGTGTCTGTGTGTGTGTGTCACTGTGTGTGTGTGTCTGTGTGTGTGTGTCACTGTGCGTGTGTCACTGTGCGTGTGTCACTGTGTGTGTGTGTCACTGTGTGTGTGTGTCACTGTGTGTGTGTCACTGTGTGTGTGTCACTGTGTGTGCGTCACTGTGTGTGTGTGTCTGTGTGTGTGTGTCACTGTGTGTGTGTCACTGTGTGTGTCACTGTGTGTGTGTGTCACTGTGTGTGTCACTGTGTGTGTCACTGTGTGTGCGTGTCACTGTGTGTGTGTGTCACTGTGTGTGTGTGTGTCACTGTGTGTGTGTGTGTCACTGTGTCTGTGTGTGTCACTGTGTGTGACTGTGTGTGTGTGTCACTGTGTGTGTCACTGTGTGTGTGTGTCACTGTGTGTGTGTGTCACTGTGTGTGTCACTGTGTGTGCGTGTCACTGTGTGTGCGTGTCACTGTGTGTGTGTGTCACTGTGTGTGTGTGTCACTGTGTGTGTGTGTCTGTGTGTGTGTGTGACTGTGTGTGACTGTGTGTGTGTGTGTGTCACTGTGTGTCACTGTGTGTGTGTCACTGTGTGTGTGTGTGTCACTGTGTGTGTCACTGTGTGTGTGTGTCACTGTGTGTGGTGTCACTGTGTGTGCGTGTCACTGTGTGTGTGTCACTGTGTGTGTGTCACTGTGTGTGTCACTGTGTGTGTGTGTCACTGTGTGTGTGTGTCACTGTGTGTGTGTGTGTCACTGTGTGTGTCACTGTGTGTGTGTGTCACTGTGTGTGTGTCACTGTGTGTGTCACTGTGTGTGTGTGTGTCTGTGTGTGACTATGTGTCTGTGTGTGTGTGTGTCACTGTGTGTGTGTGTGACTGTGTGTGTGTCACTGTGTGTGTGTGTCACTGTGTGTGTCACTGTGTGTGTGTCACTGTGTGTGTCATTGTGTGTGTCACTGTGTGTGTGACTGTGTGTGACTGTGTGTGTGTGTCACTGTGTGTGTCACTGTGTGTCTGTGTGTTTGTGTGTGTGTGATAGTGTAGTAGTGGTTAGCGCGCTGCACTATGAACCTGGCGACCCGAGTTCGATTCCCGCTCACGGCCAGCACCAGTGACGATTATCTGAACCGGTCCCGGGCCTCCCCTAGGTCGACTCAGCCTCAAATGAGTACCTGGTGTAGCGGTGTGTAAACATCGCCACTAGGGAGACAAAGGCGGTCGGGCGTGGTGCTGGCCACCCACCCCCTCGTGTACCGTTCCGGCCTTCATAGGTGCTCGCTAACAGCACTTGCCCCTACAGTCTGTTAAAGCTATACGGGGGATCTTTGTACGTGTGTCACTGTGTGTGTCTGTGTGTGTGACTGTGTCTGTGTGTGTGACTGTGTGTGTATGTGTCACTGTGTGTGTCTGTGTGTGTGACTGTGTGTGTATGTGTCACTGTGTGTGTCTGTGTGTGTGACTGTGTCTGTGTGTGTGACTGTGTGTGTGTGTGTCACTGTGTGTATGTGTCACTGTGTGTGTCTGTGTGTGTGACTGTGTGTGTATGTGTCACTGTGTGTGTCTGTGTGTGTGACTGTGTCTGTGTGTGTGACTGTGTGTGTGTGTGTCACTGTGTGTATGTGTCACTGTGTGTGTTTGTGTGTGTGACTGTGTGTGTATGTGTCACTGTGTGTGTCTGTGTGTGTGACTGTGTGTGTATGTGTGACTGTGTGTGTCTGTGTGTGTGTAGGTGCCTCTCGCTACTAACAGCACTTGCCCCTACAGTCTGTCAAGGCTACACGGGGGATCTTTGTCTTTGTGTCTGTGCACGTGTGTGTGTGTGAGTGTCTGTGTGTGTGAGTGTCTGTGTGTGTCTGTGTGTGTGTAGGTGGTGCTCGCTACTAACAGCACTTGCCCCTACAGTCTGTCAAGGCTATACGGGGGATCTTTGTCTTTGTGTCTGTGCACGTGTGTGTGTGACTGTGTCTGTATGTGTGACTGTGTGTGTCTGTGTGTGTGTAGGTGCCTCTCGCTACTAACAGCACTTGCCCCTACAGTCTGTCAAGGCTATACGGGGGGATCTTTGTCTTTGTCTCTCCCCAGATGTTCTCCGAGGACCCAGTGCAGGCGTCTCTCTTGATGCTCTTCACCTTCAACAGAGACAAGGGGAAAGTTCGCCTCGCTGTGGACACTCTCACTAGGTAAGACGCGGTGGTGATGATGGTGGTGGTGGTAGTGGTGGTGGTGATGGTGGTGATGGTGGTGATGATGGTGGTGGTGGTGGTGGTGGTGATGGTGGTAGTGGTGGTGGTGGGGGTGGTGGTGGGGGTGGTGGTGGGGGTGGTGGTGGTGGTGGTAGTGGTGGTGGTGGGGGTGGTGGTGGTGGTGGTGGTGGGGGTGATGGTGATGGTGGTGGTGGTGGGGGTGATGGTGGTGGTGATGGTGGTGGTGATGGTGGTGGTGGTGGTGATGGTGGTGGTGATGGTGGTGGTGGTGGTGGTGGTGATGGTGGTGATGGTGGTGATGGTGGTGGTGATGGTGGTGGTGATGATGGTGGTGATGGTGGTGATGGTGGTGGTGGTGGTGATGGTGGTGGTGGTGGGGGTGGTGGTGATGGTGGTGATGGTGGTGGTGGTGGTGATGGTGGTGGTGATGGTGGTGATGGTGGTGGTGATGGTGATGGTGGTGATGGTGGTGGTGATGGTGGGGGTGGTGGTGATGGTGGTGATGGTGGTGGTGATGGTGGGGGTGGTGGTGATGATGGTGATGGTGGTGGTGATGGTGGTGGTGGTGGTGATGGTGGTGATGGTGGTGGTGATGGTGGTGATGTTAATACTCAAAGTGATGGTGATGTTGGTTGATGTTGTTGCAGATATTTGGACAACATCATCATGAACCCGGACGAAGAGAAATTCAAGAAATCCGGCTTGGGAATAAAGTTTACAAGGTGACAACTCACTCCACCTCGTCAACATCATCATCAACATCATCACAACATCAACATCATCATCATCAACATCATCATCATCAACAACATAAACAACATCATCATCAACATCATCACAACATTCTCATCATCATCAACAACATCATCAACATCATCATCAACATCATCACAACATTATCATCATCATCAACATCATCAACATCATCATCATCAACAACATAAACAACATCATCATCAACATCATCACAACATTCTCATCATCATCAACAACATCATCATCATCATCATCACACATCATCACAACATTATCATCATCATCAACAACATCAACATCATCATCATCATCAACAACATCAACAACAACATCATCAACATCATCATCAACATCATCACAACATTATCATCATCATCCACAACATCAACATCATCATCATCAACAACATAACAACATCATCATCATCAACAACATCACAACATTATCATCATCATCAACAACATCAACATCATCATCATCACCAACAACATCATCAACAACATCAACATCATCATCATCATCATCAACAACATCAACAACAACATCATCAACATCATCATCAACATCATCACAACATTATCATCATCATCCACAACATCATCATCATCAACAACATCAACAACAACATCATCATCATCAACATCATCATCAACATCATCATCAACATCATCATCAACATCATCATCAACATCATCTTTATCATCGTCATCAACATCGTCATCAACAACTTCAACAACATCGTCATCATCATCAACATCATCATCAACATTATCATCAACATCAACATTATCATCAACATTATCATCATCAACATCATCATCAACAACATCATCATCATCAACATCATCAACATTATCATCAACATCAACATTATCATCAACATCATCAACATCATCATCAACATCATCATCATCATCATCAACATCGTCATCAACAACTTCAACAACATCGTCATCATCATCACATCATCATCAACATCATCATCAACATTATCAACAACATCAACATCATCATCAACATTATCATCAACAACATCAACATCATCATCAACATTATCATCAACAACATCAACATCATCATCAACATTATCATCAACATCATCAACATTATCATCAACATTATCATCAACAACATCAACATCATCATCAACATTATCATCAACAACATCAACATCATCAACATCATAATCAACATCATCATCAACATCATCAACAACATCGTCATCATCATCATCATCAGTGAGTGAGTGAGTGAGCGGTGAGTGAGTTGTGGGTGAGTGAGT
This sequence comes from Petromyzon marinus, assembly GCF_048934315.1. Lineage (NCBI taxonomy): Eukaryota > Metazoa > Chordata > Hyperoartia > Petromyzontiformes > Petromyzontidae > Petromyzon > Petromyzon marinus. The sequence continues at coordinate 145,366 of NW_027423705.1, read as the reverse complement.
GGGTGAGTGAGTGGGTGAGTGAGTGAATGGTGAGTGAGTGGGTGAGTGAGTGGGTGAGTGAGTGAGTGGTGAGTTAGTGCTGAGTGGGTGGGTGAGTGGGTGAGTGGGTGAGTGAGTGAGTGGAGTGAGTGAGTGAGTGGTGAGTGAGTGAGTGAGTGGTGAGTGAGTGGTGAGTGAGTGAGTGAGTGAGTGGTGAGTGAGTGGTGAGTGAGTGAGTGGGTGAGTGAGTGAGTGGGTGAGTGAGGGAGTGGTGAGTGAGTGAGTGGTGAGTGAGTGGTGAGTGAGTGAGTGAGTGGTGAGTGAGTGGTGAGTGAGTGGTGAGTGAGTGAGTGAGTGGTGAGTGAGTGGTGAGTGAGTGGTGAGTGAGTGAGTGGTGAGTGAGTGGTGAGTGAGTGGTGAGTGAGTGAGTGAGTGGTGAGTGAGTGGTGAGTGAGTGAGTGGTGAGTGAGTGGTGAGTGAGTGGTGAGTGAGTGAGTGGTGAGTGAGTGGTGAGTGATTGGTGAGTGAGTGAGTGGTGAGTGAGTGGTTGGTGAGTGAGTGGTGAGTGAGTGGTGAGTGGTGAGTGAGTGGTGAGTGAGTGGTGAGTGAGTGAGTGAGTGGTGAGTGAGTGGTGAGTGAGTGAGTGAGTGGTGAGTGAGTGAGTGAGTGGTGAGTGAGTGGTGAGTGGTGAGTGAGTGGTGAGTGAGTGAGTGAGTGGTGAGTGAGTGGTGAGTGGGTGGTGAGTGGGTGGTGAGTGAGTGGTGAGTGAGTGGTGAGTGGTGAGTGAGTGGTGAGTGAGTGGGTGAGTGAGTGAGTGGTGAGTGAGTGGTGAGTGAGTGGTGAGTGAGTGAGTGAGTGGTGAGTGAGTGGTGAGTGAGTGGTGAGTGAGTGAGTGGTGAGTGAGTGGTGAGTGAGTGGTGAGTGAGTGAGTGAGTGGTGAGTGAGTGGTGAGTGAGTGGTGAGTGAGTGAGTGGTGAGTGAGTGGTGAGTTAGTGAGTGGTGAGTAAGTGGTGAGTGAGTGGTGAGTGAGTGGTGAGTGAGTGGTGAGTGAGTGAGTGGTGAGTGAGTGGTGAGTGAGTGGTGAGTGAGTGAGTGGTGAGTGAGTGGTGAGTGAGTGAGTGAGTGGTGAGTGAGTGGTGAGTGAGTGGTGAGTGAGTCGTGAGTGAGTGGTGAGTGAGTGAGTGGTGAGTGAGTGGTGAGTGGTGAGTGAGTGGTGAGTGAGTGGTGAGTGAGTCGTGAGTGAGTGGTGAGTGAGTGAGTGGGAGTGAGTGGTGAGTGAGTGAGTGGTGAGTGAGTGGTGAGTGAGTGAGTGGTGAGTGAGTGGTGAGTGAGTGAGTGGTGAGTGAGTGGTGAGTGAGTGGTGAGTGAGTGAGTGGTGAGTGAGTGGTGAGTGAGTGGTGAGTGGTGAGTGAGTGAGTGAGTGGTGAGTGAGTGGTGAGTGAGTGAGTGGTGAGTGAGTGGTGAGTGAGTGAGTGGTGAGTGAGTGGTGAGTGAGTGAGTGAGTGGTGAGTGAGTGGTGAGTGAGTGGTGAGTGAGTGAGTGGTGAGTGAGTGGTGAGTGAGTGAGTGGTGAGTTAGTGGTGAGTGAGTGGTGAGTGAGTGAGTGGTGAGTGAGTGAGTGAGTGGTGAGTGAGTGAGTGGTGAGTGAGTGGTGAGTGAGTGGTGAGTGAGTGAGTGGTGAGTGAGTTAGTGGTGAGTGAGTGAGTGAGTGGTGAGTGAGTGGTGAGTGAGTGAGTGAGTGTGGTGAGTGAGTGGTGAGTGAGTGGTGAGTGAGTGAGTGTGGTGAGTGAGTGGTGAGTGAGTGAGTGGTGAGTGAGTGGTGAGTGAGTGGTGAGTGAGTGAGTGGTGAGTGAGTGGTGAGTGAGTGGTGAGTGAGTGAGTGGTGAGTGAGTGAGTGGTGAGTGAGTGGTGAGTGAGTGAGTGGTGAGTGAGTGGTGAGTGAGTGAGTGGTGAGTGAGTGGTGAGTGAGTGGTGAGTGAGTGGTGAGTGAGTGGTGAGGTGAGTGGTGAGTGAGTGAGTGGTGAGTGAGTGAGTGGTGAGTGAGTGAGTGGTGAGTGAGTTGGGTGAGTGAGTGGTGAGTGAGTGAGTGGTGAGTGAGTGAGTGGTGAGTGAGAAGTGGTGAGTGAGTGGTGAGTGAGTGGTGAGTGAGTGGTGAGTGAGTGAGTGGTGAGTGAGTGGTGAGTGAGTGGTGAGTGGTGGTGAGTGAGTGAGTGGTGAGTGAGTGGTGAGTGAGTGGTGAGTGAGTTAGTGGTGAGTGAGTGGTGAGTGAGTGGTGAGTGAGTGAGTGGAGTGAGTGGGTGGAGTGAGTGAGTGGTGAGTGAGTGGTGAGTGAGTGGTGAGTGAGTGGTGAGTGAGTGAGTGGTGAGTGAGTGAGTGGTGAGTGAGTGGTGAGTGAGTTGGTGAGTGAGTGGTGAGTGAGTGAGTGGTGAGTGAGGTGGTGAGTGAGTGGTGAGGAGTGGTGAGTGAGTGAGTGGTGAGTGAGTGAGTGGTGAGTGAGTGGTGAGTGAGTGGTGAGTGATGGTGAGTGAGTGAGTGGTGAGTGAGTGGTGAGTGAGTGGTGAGTGGAGTGAGTGGTGAGTGAGTGATGAGTGAGTGAGTGGTGAGTGAGTGGTGAGTGAGTGAGTGGTGAGTGAGTGGTGAGTGAGGTGAGTGGTGAGTGAGTGGTGAGTGAGTGGTGAGTGAGTGGTGGTGAGTGAGTGAGTGGTGAGTGAGTGGTGATGAGTGAGTGGTGAGTGAGTGGTGAGTGAGTGAGTGGTGAGTGAGTGGTGAGTGAGTGGTGAGTGAGTGAGTGGTGAGTGAGTGAGTGGTGAGTGAGTGGTGAGTGAGTGAGTGGGTGAGTGAGTGGTGAGTGAGTGAGTGAGTGAGTGGTGAGTGAGTGGTGAGTGAGTGGTGAGTGAGTGGTGAGTGAGTGAGTGGTGAGTGAGTGGTGAGTGAGTGAGTGGTGAGTGAGTGGGTGAGTGAGTGGTGAGTGAGTGAGTGGGTGAGTGGTGAGTGAGTGAGTGGTGAGTGAGTGGTGAGTGAGTGGTGAGTGAGTGAGTGGTGAGTGAGTGGTGAGTGAGTGGTGGGTGAGAGTGGTGAGTGAGTGGTGAGTGAGTGGTGAGTGAGTGAGTGGTGAGTGAGTGATGTGGTGAGTGAGTGGTGAGTGAGTGGTGAGTGAGTGAGTGGTGAGTGAGTGAGTGAGTGAGTGGTGAGTGAGTGAGTGGTGAGTGAGTGGTGAGTGAGTGGTGAGTGAGTGAGTGGTGAGTGGTGGTGAGTGAGTGGTGAGTGGGAGTGAGTGTGAGTGAGTGGTGAGTGAGTGGTGAGTGAGTGAGTGGGAGTGAGTGGTGAGTGAGTGAGTGAGTGAGTGGTGAGTGAGTGGTGAGTGAGTGGTGAGTGAGTGGTGAGTGAGTGAGTGGTGAGTGAGTGGTGAGTGAGTGGTGAGTGAGTGGTGAGTGAGTGAGTGGTGAGTGAGTGGGTGAGTGAGTGGTGAGTGAGTGGGAGTGAGTGGTGAGTGAGTGAGTGAGTGAGTGGTGAGGTGAGTGAGTGAGTGAGTGAGTGAGTGGTGAGTGAGTGGTGAGTGAGTGGTGAGTGAGTGAGTGGTGAGTGAGTGGTGAGTGAGTGGGTGAGTGAGTGAGTGGTGAGTGAGTGGTGAGTGAGTGGTGAGTGGTGAGTGAGTGGTGAGTGAGTGGTGGTGAGTGAGTGGTGAGTGAGTGAGTGGTGAGTGAGTGGTGAGTGAGTGGTGAGTGAGTGAGTGGTGAGTGAGTGGTGAGTGAGTGGGTGAGTGAGTGAGTGGTGAGTGAGTGAGTGAGTGAGTGATGAGTGAGTGAGTGGTGAGTGAGTGGTGAGTGAGTGGTGAGTGAGTGAGTGGTGAGTGAGTGAGTGAGAGTGAGTGTGAGTGAGTGAGTGGTGAGTGAGTGAGTGGTGAGTGAGTGGTGAGTGAGTGGTGAGTGAGTGAGTGGTGAGTGGTGAGTGAGTGGTGAGTGAGTGGAGTGAGTGAGTGTGAGTGAGTGAGTGGTGAGTGAGTGGTGAGTGAGTGAGTGGTGAGTGAGTGGTGAGTGAGTGGTGAGTGAGTGAGTGAGGATGAGTGAGTGAGTGGTGAGTGAGTGGTGAGTGAGTGAGTGGTGAGTGAGTGGTGAGTGAGTGGTGAGTGAGTGAGTGAGTGAGTGAGTGGTGAGTGAGTGGTGAGTGAGTGAGTGAGTGGTGAGAGTGAGTGAGTGGTGAGTGAGTGGTGAGTGAGTGGTGAGTGAGTGAGTGGTGAGTGAGGTGGAGGTGAGTGGTGAGTGAGTGAGTGGTGAGTGAGTGGTGAGTGAGTGAGTGGTGAGTGAGTGAGTGGTGAGTGAGTGGTGAGTGAGTGCTGAGTGAAGTGAGTGACTGAGTGGGATGAGTGAGGGTGAGTGAGTGGGTGAGTGAGTGAGTGGTGAGTGAGTGGTGAGTGAGAGTGAGTGAGTGGTGAGTGAGTGGGTGAGTGAGTGGTGAGTGAGTGGTGAGTGAGTGAGTGGTGAGGGAGTGGTGAGAGAGTGGTGAGTGAGTGAGTGGTGAGTGAGTGGTGAGTGAGTGGTGAGTGAGTGAGTGGTGGAGTGGTGTATGAGTGAGTGGTGAGTGAGTGGTGAGTGAGTGAGTGGTGAGTGAGTGGTGAGTGAGTGAGTGGTGAGTGAGTGGTGAGTGAGTGGTGAGTGAGTGGTGAGTGAGTGAATGGTGAGTGGTGTATGAGTGAGTGGTGAGTGAGTGGTGAGTGAGTGGTGAGTGAGTGAGTGGTGAGTGAGTGGTGAGTGAGTGAGTGGTGAGTGAGTGGTGAGGTGAGTGAGTGGTGAGTGGTGTATTGAGTGAGTGGTGAGTGAGTGGTGAGTGAGTGTGAGTGAGTGAGTGAGTGAGTGAGTGGTAGTGAGTGGTGAGTGAGTGAGTGGTGAGTGAGTGGTGAGTGAGTGGTGAGTGAGTGAGTGGTGAGTGAGTGGGTGGTGAGTGGTGAGTGATGAGTGGTGAGTGAGTGGTGAGTGGGTGAGTGAGTGATGAGTGGTGAGTGAGTGGTGAGTGAGTGGTGAGTGAGTGAGTGGTGAGTGAGTGGTGAGTGAGTGAGTGGTGAGTGAGTGGTGAGTGAGTGGTGAGTGAGTGAGTGGTGAGTGAGTGAGTGAGTGAGTGGTGAGTGAGTGAGTGGTGAGTGAGTGGTGGTGATGTGAGTTGTGAGTGGTGAGTGAGTGGTGTGATGAGTGGAGTTGCTACGTAGCACG